>NW_007074465.1:47933-49371 GCF_000164805.1 Carlito syrichta
AGGCAATCCACTCACCTCAGCCTCCCAAAGGCGCGGGATTACAGGCTGAGCCACCGAGCCCAGCTTCCAGGAGGATTTTGTTTGGGCTTGTCCAGGTGCTCCAGGGTAACCTGAAGATAATTAACTGGCCGTGTTCTTTGTTTTCACGCTCAATGAGGTCATCAGCGACACTGGAGTCTATGTCAACTCCTGCTCCCTATGACCTAAACATGCTGCATTTTCTGTTACTGAAATGATGCCTTGCCGGTTGTGTTTTTGTCTTCTTTTGGTTTTGAGTCAGGGTCTTGCTCTTTCGCCCAGGCCGGAGTGTAGTGGCAGGATCACAACTCAACCGCAGTCTCAACTTTCTGGACTCGGGTGATCCTTCCACTTCAACCTCCCAATAGCTGGGACTACTTGCACACGCTACCATGCCTGGCTCATTTTTTAATTTTTTTGTTGCGACGAGGTCTCACTCTGTTGTCCAGGTTGGTCTCCAGCTCTAGGGCACAAGCATCCTCCTGCCTGGGCCTCCCGAAGAACTGGGATTACAGGCATGAGCCACCATGCCCGATCAATTGTGTTGTTTTCAAAGAACAGACTCATAGCATCATGGGGGCAACGCTGTGTCTTCTTAAGGATGTTTCACGGATCCCTCATTAGGAAATATTTGCTTACAGACAAGATAATGTGGTACCTTCATGGTTACTGATTATCCATTAAGATGTTTAATTACCTGTTATATTGTTTCTCCAAAAGTTACTGTTTCTTCAGGTAATGGTGTGTGTCTGCCCCGCCCCCCCCCACTGGAGTGACAAATGCTGCGCCTGGACAATGACCTGCCCTAGGGGCGTCCACGGAACGCTGAAGCCAGCACAGAAGCCCCTCGCCTTGGCCCCCAGTTTCTGTGCAAACCCCGGTGAAAAGGAGACGGCCCCTGTGGCCCATCGAGTCAGGCGGCCGGTGGGCTCAGAGCGTGTGCCTGGGTGAGAAAAGCCATGTCCTGAGACCCTCGCCAGGTAAGGGGTGGGCGCACCCAGCGACCTCTTCGCATAAGGGATGAAGCTGCGACTTGAGAGCAAACGATGGGACAGGCGGGGCTCCGGTGCCTGGCGGGGAGGACGAGGACGAGGACGAGGACCAGGACGGCCGCCCCGCGGGGACCTGCTCCGAGCTCGGTCGCCCTGGAGAGCGCGGCCGTCATCACCGAGGCCTGAGCCGGCCGTGGAGAGTCGCCGCCGGCGACTTGTCTCTGGCAAACGTTTGGTCAGCAAATTTGCCACCACCTGAAGCTGCCATGGAAGTCAGCTGCTTCAAGTAAAGCAAGGCCGGTGAGCACAGCCAGTAACGACAGAATTAGCCAAAGCCTTACAAAGATGGTCGCTATCACTTTGGTATAATCTGTGTTCTTTTTTTTTTTTTTGAGTCGGAGTCTCACTCTTGTCGCCCAGGCTGGAGC
>NW_007074465.1:51307-52614 GCF_000164805.1 Carlito syrichta
GAAGGCCGAGCCGCACTGCCCTGGGTCGCTCCGAAGACACGCAGAGACCGGACGGAATGTCCCCTTGCCGGCTCGGCCAGGCACAAAGGACGCAGGTGGGGAGCTTTGGGTAGGAGGGGCGAGCGCTCGCGGTGTTAACCGAATACGCAGGTTACGAAGCGGCGTCATCGCTGAATCTCACGGTTCCAGCCGTCTGCTGCTACCTAGAAACCCGCCGCCCGAAAAGCGGGGGCCTGGAACCGCACGTACTCACGCTCTTGGTTGGCGGGTTGACGGCCGTGGCGGGGTCACGCCGAGGAGGGTGTTTGGTGGAACTGTCCTCGGGTGCATGAATGGAATCAAGGGAATTGTTCGTTTTCTCCCTTCGTTTTTGCCTTGTTCCTCGTGTTGTGTAAGAGACGTTTATAGGACACAACATCGATAAGGGCGCTTGGTCCCAAACCAGGCAAAGTGGGGACCAAAAGGAGGCCCAACCTTTACTTGCAGGGTGACTACTTGTATACCTAACCCTGAATTTCACCCCACATCTTTAAAGTGAATTTTTTTTAAAAAAGAGGCATTCTTGTTGGACGTATAGCAAGAAAACCACTGTTTGCAATTTAACAAAGCAGACGTTTGGCTGAGAAGGGAAGAAAGGACAGACAGCGTCTAGGAAGGTGCGAGGAGGAAGGCACTTCCTTCTGGAGGGCCTGGGGGAGGCAGTGGGTTGGCAGATTTCGAAACAGACACACCGCTGCCTTTGTGTACCACCAGCTCATGAAATGAAGAAACACTCCACAGCATCCGTGGAGTACTGCTCCATTCTGCCCACACCCCCAGCGTATCTAAAAGTCTATCTTAGGGAAACAACCAGAGACATCCAGATTGAGGGTGTTCTGCAGGCTAGTCTGAACTCTTGAAAAGTCAAGCCTGGGGACCACTCTGAATTAAAGCAGAGCAAAAGACCAGGCAGCTGAAGGCATAACCCCTTGCCGGATCCGGTGCTGGGGAGGGACAGCTATGGGGGACATTGGCCCGTGTTAACTGTCCCAGGAATTTATGTTATTGTGACTAGGCAGGAGTGTCTTGTTTCAGGAGTGTCAAAGAACCACAATCTCAGCCGGGCTCGGTGGCTCAGCCTGTAATCCTGTGCTTTGGGAGGCTGAGGTGAGTGGATTGCCCGAGCCGGTGGGTTCGAGATCCGCCTGGGCAACTTGGCGAGAACTCATCTCTACAATAAATTTTTTTTAAAAAGTTAGCCGGGCATAGTAGTACGCGCCTGTAGTTCCAGCTACTTGGAAGGCTGAGGCGGAAGGATCGCAGGAGCC
>NW_007074465.1:52913-54989 GCF_000164805.1 Carlito syrichta
CAGGGTGAGACTCCAACTCAAAAAAAAATAAAAAAGAACCACAATCTCAACAAACCGAATTTTAAACACCGAATCGGCTTTCATTGTGATTCATAAATCGGGCAGCATCACCCCTACAGAACAGAGGCCAGGTGAGCTGAGTGGGTCGGTGGGCTTCACAGACAGGGCTGAGGAAAGCAGAACCGAGGGTCGGCGTGTGGACTGGCTGTTTCAGAGAGGCCTTCCCATTCAAGATTAAAACAGGGGCTTCGTTATTGCACTGCCTCAGGCAGACCAGCCTCTTCTGGTCGGCTGCGGTGATTCTCTTGGGTTTTCTTTCTTTTCTCTTTTTCAGACTGGTCCGTTTTTGTTTGTTCTGAGATGAGAGTCTCACTATGTTGCCCAGGCTAGTCTCAAACTCCTGGCTTCAAGCAATCTTTCCACGTAAACCTCCAAAGTAGCTGGAACTACAAGCATGCGCCACCACATCTGGCTAATTTTTCTTTTATTTTTGTAGAGGTAGGGTCTCACCATGTTGCCCAAACTGGCCTTGAACTCCTGGCTTCAAGAGCTCCTCCTACCTTGGCCTCCCAAAGCACTGGGATCACAACACCTGGCCTCTTGTCCTTTTGTACAGGAAGATCAGGGGATGAGAAGAAAGAGAGCTCCAGAGTGTGCCTCTCCAGAAAGTAATTGCAGGAGGAGAAAATCCACATTCAATGGCCTTTGTATGCAGTGAATGGCCCCTTTTTAACCCTGGCAACTCTGTGACAAAGGCATTGCTATCTCTACTCCACAGATGAGGACTCTGCATGCACAGGGGTTTGACTCTAGACGAGCCCAAAGCCAGGTTCTCCCAAAAGGCCATGTTGTCTCAGAGTGGATAGGGCAGGAAGAGGCCTTCTGGGAATGTCTAAGGCACAATTCCCGCCGAGTTCCCCTGTGCCAGAAACAAAAGGGAAGATCAAGCGGTGAGAAAGAAATCTGCCCCGCACCTCATCAACAAGGGTGGCTGCATAATGAACGTTTGTATACCAAACCCTGAATTGGTCCCTACACCTACTCCCGGCCACTGCAACCTCGACCTGCTGGGCTCCGGCGATCCTTCCGCCTCAGCCTTCCAAGTAGCCAGAATTACAGGCATGCGCTACCACGCCCGGCTGATTATTTTCTTATTTATCGTAGAGATGAGGTCTCGCTGCCCACGCGGGTCTCGTACCCTCAGGCTCAGGAAATCCACTCACCTCAGCCTCCCAAAGGCGCGGGATTACAGGCTGAGCCACCGAGCCCGGCTGCACCCCACGTTTTTAAAATAAAAAAGAAACCTGCCCCAAAGATGCTTTGAAAGGAGAGGAGCAAGCTTCTCCCTGAGGAGGCCGGGTACCCTCACAAGGTATCCTGGGGGTGTGCAGAATGGGGTCCGAGTGGCTCAGAGGGCGGGAAATGCCAGCAACCTCCGTCATCAGGCCCAGAGGGTCAGGGGTGTGACCCCAAGGTCTGGAGGTGCTTCAGCATGTTGCTTGTTGGCTGTCGCCCGGTCTTGGGTGGTGCCTTGTCGCACCCAGCAAGGCCTCAGCTACATGCCGAGGGTGAGGCACCCCAGCTCACAGGGGCTCCCGAACCTGGACCCAGTACGTGAGCGGTTCACAGGCAAAATCAGTCAGAAGCCAACGAGCTGGCCAGGAGACTCGGTTGCTGGGTCCCTGGGCAAGTATGGCACCACCGGAAGGGAGGCTGGGATTCGCGAGGTCTATACTGTCGGAAAACTCTCCAAAAGGGCAAATTCCCCTGGCCTTCGGCGATCTCCTCCACGAGGTGGGACGAAAACCGCCTGCTTGGAGGAGGGCACGCTGGCTACTGGCCGACCCGAGGGGTGGGTGAGGCGCGGGCCGTGGTCTCTGCGATCCGTCGCTCAGTCATCGGGTCATTCGCTTTCAAACTGGAAAAGCCCAACCCCAAAACGAGGATCCGGACGATCTGGCCTTCGGGCGGGAGCAGGACGCCGCCAGCCTGTCCGCCGGCCTGTGCGCTGTGCCCCCAGGCCCGCCTTCCTCCTAGCCGGGGAGGTGCCCGGCCGGGCGCGGGCGACGGGGGGCT
>NW_007074465.1:55074-55433 GCF_000164805.1 Carlito syrichta
GCCCACGTCGATAAACTTTCGCGCCTGCGCCCTCCGGACCCATGGCTGCGGGCGGCAGGAGTCGCGCGTGCGCCGAACGACAGCGCGGGCTCCTCCTCCGGCCCTTCTGCTCCGGCAGGCTGAGCGAGAGCGAGCTTCCGTGTCGGAGGATTTACTTCCGGAGAGCGGGAAGGCCGAAACGCGGCGGCCGGGCGCGAGCCGTGCCGGACCCCTACGGAGCGGGCGGGCGGCAGCCATGGACAGGTCGGTGCGGGGCGACGACCGCCCTCGAGCCCTGGCCCCTCGCTGCTGGCGGCGCGGAGCCGGCGAGGCTCCCCGGCGCGGTTTCGGGTCGCGCTGTGCCGGGGCGGGCGGGCTGG
>NW_007074465.1:55636-70834 GCF_000164805.1 Carlito syrichta
GTCGCCGCCGAGGCGCTGAAGGCCGGTTCGGGCTTCAGTGCAGGCCTGCGAGGGCAGGGCCTGGCGTCCCCCGCACCAAGACTGCCAGGCCGAAGAGGGCGAGAGCGGCTCACGGTGGGGGAAGCCCCGAGGCCGCGCCGGGGTCCCGCCTGTCGCCCAGCGCGTGGGGGGCCGAGGCGGGGGGGGTCGCTGGAGCCCAGGAGTTGGAGGTCAGCTGGGCCACAGAGCAAGACCCCGTCTTTGCAGAAGGTCAGAAAATTGGCCGGGCGTGGTGTCGCACACCTGTCATCCCAGCGCTTTGGGAGGCGAGGCGGGAGGAGCGCTTGGACCCAGGTGTTCGAGGCCAGCCTGGGCAGCGTAGAGACCTCGGTCTCCACGAAAATAAAGTGAAGTTTAAGTTTAAGAAAGGAGCTGGCTCCTACAGTTAGGCAACTCCTCAGTCCAACGGGGGAAAGAAGATTTGGCTTTTGAAGCAATTAGCCAGAGCAGTGTTATAGATTCCAAGTGTTGAAACAGTTCCCTAGAAGAACATAACATGCTGAGTGCTAGAAAGTCAGAGAAGTCTCTGTGCAGGTGGAATTTGAGTGGAACTTAAAGAAGTTAGCAGGATTTGGATCCGAGGGGGCATTCTCAGCAGAAAGGTTGACGACTTGGCTACTGGAGTGACTGATACCTTCACTGCCTCAGGGTCCTTTGCGCTGATGGGGATACGATTCCTTGCAAATGCTGTGTTCTGGCTCTGGTTTTACCTCTTTAGGAGTGGCTTTGAAGAGATGTCGTCCCCTGTGATCCGGGAGGCAGAGGTGACACTGACCGCACGGAAACAGAGTGCTCAGAAGAGAGTTTTAAGTATCCTTTGCATTTAAGCATCCTGATGTTTTGCCACATACTTGCAGCAGTGTTGTAGAATGTTCTTTTTATGGGTGGTGCTAAACGTTGGCTAGAATGCAGTCCTGTAGAAATTAGTTTTTTCTTTTTTCTTTTTTTTTTTTTTTTTGAGTTGGAGTCTCACTCTGTCACCCAGATTGGAGTGCAATGGCTGCTCCCGGCCACCGCAGCCTCGACCTGCTGGGCTCCGGCGATCCTTCCGCCTCAGCCTTCCAAGTAGCTGGAACTACAGGCATGCGCTACCACACCGGGCTCATTTTGATTTATTGTAGAGATGAGGTCTCGCCAAGTTGCCCAGGCGGGTCTCCAACCCGCGGGCTCAGGCAATCCACTCACCTCAGCCTCCCAAAGGCGCGGTATTGCAGGCTGAGCCACCGAGCCTGGCAAAATTAGTTTTTTCTGCTCCTCTTATCTGTTATTTGCTAAATGCTGAACTTTAATGTGATTAAGATTTAGGTTTCCCTGAGAATAAGGATATTCCATTTTACTGCTGACTATCATGTTTTGGTTAGCGTCTACTGAGATTAGATTTCCTTTTTATTTTTTTATTTTTATTTCTATTTTTTTTGAGTTGGAGTCTTACTCTGTCATCCAGACTGGAGTGCAGTGGCCGCTCCCAGCCACTGCAGCCTCAATCTGCTGGGCTCCGGCTATCCTTCCACCTCAGGCTTCCAAGTAGCTGGAACTACAGGCGCATGCTACCACGCCCGGCCAATTTTTGATTTTTTGTAGAGATGAGGTCTTGCCAAGGTGCCTAGGCGGGTCTCGAACCCGCGGGCTCAGGCAGTCCACTCACCTCAGCCTCCCAAAGCGCGGGATTATAGGCTGAGCCACCGAGCCCAGCTAGATTTCCTTTTTAAATTTGAGATCTCTCTAAAAACTCTTAGTTCACTGTGTAGTTAAGACTGAAAAACAGTGGCCATAAAATACCTTGTTCTTAAAAAATGTACTCACATAAAGTGAAGATGTGGTTAATTCTAACTTTAAAGATCTGTTTTCTACATGGAAAACTTTTCTTAACTCTTTCTACAGTTCGAGCATCCCAAGATGAAAATTTTGGTAGTGCTACACCAAAAAACCAGGCTATTCCACGAACTCCCAGCTCATTTCGACAGCCATGTAAGGTTTTTGGCTTTTAAAGCATTTAATAATAGCAGTTATAATAGCAGCTAACATTGTACACATAGTAAGTACAGTATTTGGTTACAATATCAGTAATTAAGCTCAAATTATTTTATTTTATTTTATTTTGAGTCAGAGTCTCCCTCTGTCGCCTAGACTGGAGTGCAGGGGCATGTTCCTGGCCACCACAGCCTTGACCTGCTGGGCTCAGGTGATCATTCTGCCTCAACCTCCCAAGTACCTGGAACTACAGACACGCGCAATGACACCTGGCTAATTTTTCTTGATTTATTGTAGAGATGAGGTCTCGCCAAGTTGCCCAGGCTGGTCTCAAACTCGTGGGCTCAGGCAGTCCTCTCAAATATTAATAATAATGATTCCATTCCTATTTGTGAAGCTTACCATGAGTAAGGCACCGCAGTTTACACAAGTACACAGTAACTGTGACATAGGTCTTGTTGTCTCTGTTTTACCAAAACTGGAAGCGAGACTTAAAGAAGTTAATTAGTGGGAGAAGTAAATATGTAAGTAATGGAAATAGTATTCAAACAAGGTTTGTATACTCGAGTGTATGCTGGCTGTATTACTGCCTCGGTATGCCTTAGAGAATTAGAACATGGAGACTCCACGGACTTTTAGTGTCTTCGTTATGTTATAGTGAAAGCATCTGTTTTCGCAGTGAAACTTTTCCTGATAGGCTCAGTAAGATCAAGAGCTCAAATTTAGAAAGACAGGTTAAATCCTTGTGTCATAGAAGTGTTAACATTTAAAGTACTTGTTGGTTAGAATCTAAATAATTGGAAACTGAAGTCATTCTGTCCTCCTTGTCTGTCTGACACTCATGCCCTTGGGTTTTCTTTGTTTGTAGTTACCCCGCTGAGCCGAAGCTGCCCCAGGCCGCCAGATGTTTCCTGCATTCTGGGAACAGGAGGGAGGTCTCCCCGACTTACACAGTCTTCGGGGTTCTTGGGAAATCTCTCCACGGTATGTAGAAAAATAGGGCTGGAACCTTCTCCCTTTTTATAAAAGTGTGATATTTGGCTGAAAAGCCTTTTAATGAAAGTTGAGGGCAACCCCCTCAGGTCCCCTCCCACTGTGGGAGATTTTCTGTCCTCTCGATAAATCCTGCTGTAAAAAAAAAAGAAAAGAAAAGAAAATGGAAGTCATGTTCACCACAAAAGTAACTCCAGGTTATGTGGATTGAGATGTTTGATCAGATGTTCAAGAAACTGAACCCTTACACACCTCAAGTCACAGGTGGAACCTGTGATACCAGCAGCCTTTAGGTGCGGATACAATGTTTAAATTTGGCAATTTGTGATCAGAAGAAATACACTCTGGTTGGTTGCTGATGGCTGTAAAAGCTGTAACCAGTTTTGCAACAAAGGAGCGTAGGAATCCAAGGGTGGTAGATGAAGGATATCATATGAACGAGAGACAGTGCTTTGAAGGGTACAAAAGAGAAAACTGGAGAAAGTCAACCAGATGGTGGCTAATGCTTGTCATCCCAACACTTTGGGAGGCCAAGGTGGGAGAATGGCTTGAGGCCAGGAGTTCGAAACCAGCCTGGGCAGCATAGTAAGACCTCATCTCTACACAAAATCAAAAAGATAACTGGGCGTGGGGGCATGCACCTATAGTCTCAGCTACTTGGGGGAGGCTGAGGTGGAAGGATCACCTGAGCCCAGGAGGTCAGGGCTGTGGTGAGTTGTACCACTGCGCTCCAGCCTGGGCAACAGAGTGAGACGCCAACTCAAAAAAAAGAAAGTAGATACACTTTAGGAGTCATTAGGATACAGTGTTGAAAACAGCAGAAGAAATGTTATGCAAACTCTGATCCAGCGTGCGTTCACCTGGGTGTTAAAAATACCCTGTAGAAAAAGAAAGGATTATGTCTGAGGGGAAGAATTTCATTGTATTAGTAGAGTATTGTGGCACGTTTAGTTCCAAAAACAGGATTAAAATGGTTCCTCTATCTTTGACTCTGTGCTTATCAAAAAGGCACAGATGTTTTTATGCACATGTGAAATAGTCTAAAATAGGTGGTTTTTTTGGCCGGACAGTATAGCTTATGCCTGTAATCCCAGCACTTTGGGAGGTCAAGGCAAGAAGATTACCTGAATCCAGGGGTTTGAGACCAGCCTGGACAACTTGGTGAGACCTTGTCTCTACAGTAAATTAAAAAAAAATAAGCCAGGTGGGGTGGTGTGCACCTGTGGTTCCAGCTACTTGGAAGACTGAGGCAGAAGGATTGTCTGAGTCCAGCAGGTCGAGGCTGAGGTGGCTGGGAACATGCCACTGTACTCCAGCCTGGGTGACAGAGTGAGACTGCAACTCCAAAAAACATATATATTTAGGTGACTTTTAAGAGATAGTTTTCATCATAGAAGGTGAAATCAACCTTTGAAACTTACAGTCTTGTTGATTTTTAGAGTATTACTATTTAGCAATGATGTAGTCATGGAACAGTTTTATTCTACTTATGAAACTGGCTATTTTGGTAGGTTTATCTTGTTCTACTTAAAAATTTAAGTGAACGGACTGCATCCGGGGTTTAAGCAAAAGAAGATACAATGCTTTCTAGGGTACTGCCTCAGAACTACAGTGCCGACAGTCTCATCGCTGGTCTTGTAGGCCAGAACAGAGAACATGTGCACTGATCATTACAAAATTTATAGTTAAAGATATTTTCCCATTTTATTTTGCTAATTTTAATATCAACCATGAAAAGTCATCTTGGATTTAGGTTGCCCACAAGAAGTAAAAGTATCTGCTGTGTTAATATTTTTATTGTATGTCTGATGTCCACCTACCAAGATTTGGTTGTGGACCAAAGTATTCTTTGAAAGCAAAATGTGGTTGCTGCTTAAGATTTTCAGCTTAATCCCTAGTGGTCTAGGCTTAGGGAAAAATAAAACGGCTTTCCGTTGGGTCCTGATGCTAGTAACTGTGGGTGCTGAGAAGGAGGGGAGCAAGTGCTTGGCCTTGGCAGTGGCTGTGAGCAGTCCTCCTCTAGCAGTTACACCACATGGATACCTGGGTCCTGGGGCCCACGATGCCTGGCTTTTGTCCTGGGGAGACTCATTTAAAGGAGCATTTGTATTGTTGCTCATGCCTAGATTTTCAGTCAAGATGATTTCTAAAAGTTCTTATTCTGGATAGTAGAGGAGTGTGTGAGCCTCTGCCGGTGGCCCGGTGTCGGCAGTGAGGACGTTGGCAGGTTTTGCCCACGTGTGCACCCCCACATCCCATGAGAACTCTCCAGCGTCCTGCCACTTCATCCATAAAGACGTCAGGCCGCATCTCAGAGGCAAAAAAAGGATGCCTGCTTTAGCATAAGGACAGTGCTAGTTAATATCGCCCCAGCAGCCAGTCTCGGCGGCTCAACCTGTAATCCCGCGCCTTTGGGAGGCTGAGGTGAGTGGATTGCCTGAGCCCACGGGTTCGAGACCCGCCTGGGCAACTTGGCGAGACCTCATCTCTACAATAAATCAAAAATCAGCCGGGCGTGGTAGCGCATGCCTGTAGTTCTAGCTACTTGGAAGGCTGAGGCGGGAGGATCGCCGGAGCCCAGCAGGTCGAGGCTGCGGTGGCTGGAAGCGGCCGCTGCAGTGGCTGGAAGCGGCCACTGCACTCCAGTCTGGGCGATGGAGTGAGACTCCAACTCAAAAAATATATATGTATATCGCCCCAGCACACACACACAGTGCGCCCTTCAACATTTCAAATGTCCATTATGTCTCGTTTTTATCAGGTGCTTGGATTTCCCCAGCTGTGTCAAATTTTTTTTTTTTTTTTTTTTGAGATGAGATCTCACTCATCCAGGCTAGAGTGCAATAGCACGATTATGGCTCACCTCAGCCTCAACCTCCTGGGTTCAAGCAGTCCTCCTGCCTCAGCCTCCCAAATAGCTGGGACTACAGGCATACACCGCCGTGCCCAGCTAATTTTTTTTGTAGAGACACGGTCTTACTTTGTTGCCCAGGCTGATCTCAGAGTCCTGACCTCAAGCAATCCTCCTGCCTTGGCCTCCAAAAGCGTTGGGATTACAGGCGCAAGCCACCGTTGCTGGCCTTTTTGGTGCAGTCTGGCTCTGTCTCCCAGGCTGGAGTGCAGCGTTGCAGTCCTAGCTTACTGCAGTCTCAAACTTCTGGCCACAGGTGATTCTCCTACTTCAGCCTCACAAGTAGCTGGGACTATAAGCATGTACAACCATGGCTGACTATTTTTAAATGTTTTTTATAGTCACAAGGTCTTGCTGTGTTGTCTAGGCTGGCTGGTCTCAAACTCCTGGGCTCAAGTGATCCCTCCTCCTCGGCCTCTCAAAGTGTTGGGATTATAGAAATGAGCCACTGTCTCGGCCCCCTAGTCCTTTTATTCATTGCCATTCGTTTTTTTGAAGAAAGGAAGTCATTTGTCCTGTATGGTGTCCTAAAAATGAAATGTTGAGGTGAATTCACTGAGGTAGCACCTTATTTTACCTGCTGCTAGCAGCTTGAGTTTTACAAAGTATAAACATTTTACAAAATGTGACTGACTTTTTGAAAAAGCGTAGGGTATACAGGGAAGAAAAATAAATGTCTAGAGCATAACTTTCTTAACAAAATTGCTGCCTTTTAAAAATGGAGCCATCACTCCCAGGAGTTTGAGGCCTCCTCCAGCAGCGAAGTGGCCAGCACGCGGGGGCAGCAGCTCCCTCACTCCTCTATGCCTTCCTTTCTTTTCTCCCCAGGTGACTAATCTGGACGACAGTTGTTGGGCAGCTGCACTGTCATCGCAGCGTTCAGGGCTCTTCACAAACACAGAGCCCCACAATGCAACAGAAGACATGACCCTCAGCGCGGTCATGTTGCGAGAGGACGATCCTGGGGAAGCTGGTGAGTGGCTGGAGCTTTGTGCTGTGGTACCTGTGCTTCCGCAAGGTCAAGGACACTGGCTCCTCCTGCGCCTGAATGTCCTTGTGGCGTGGTTTTTTTTTCTTTCCTCCTGTTTTTCATTTGTTTGTTTGTTTGTTTTCCTTGGGGGTTGACTTAAAAAACATTTATTTTCTGCCAGTTCTGGAGACTGAAAGTCTAGGTGAAGGTGCTGGCAGGGCTGGCTTCTCCCAAGGCCTCTCTCTGACCTTAGATGACTATCTTCCTGCACTCTTTCTCCTGTCTATAGTATATTCTCGACAAGCTCGTAAGGAATGGTCCTGACTGCACTGTCTGCTATACTGTCTCTAGAAGGTGAGAGCGTTACCTGAGTGCTCAGAGCAGCATCTTGCCGTAGTATATCTCAGTGTAAATAACAGTCTGTTGGGTTCCTAGACAAGTCTTGTATTTTAATTTATTTCCTTTTTGTGTGATTGAAAGCATGTCTCTTTTGCTGTTAGTTTTTACCCTAGCATTGTTGGTGTGTCTGTTTCTGGCCTGGGCCCTAATGCTGTTTTGTTAGATGGTATTCTTGCCTTACTGATCTGAGAATTGTTGGTGCCATCCCCTCTGGACAGTGTACCTGTACATTGTTAGTGCCTTGGGGTCTTCCCTGCGTCTTCGTCATGAGCTGACAAAGGAATGCTGGTCAGTGCTTACCCTGAACAAACATTCACTCATGTCTCCTACCCTGGCCTGTCAGTTAGTTGCAAGGACTACTCCCATTTCAGAGGAGAGGGTATTTGCTGTGCAGAGAGGTGAGAACTTGATGAGGGTCACCTGACTGGGCAGCCGTGGCCCAGAGCCCTGCTCTTAACACTTGAGTATCACTACTTTCTTGCATACTGAGTGACTCAAAAAGACTCTCCTTAACCTATAAGCCACAAGAGCCCCTTTTTAGGGGTGAGACCTTAAATATCATACTGTGCTGCAGTGAAGTGTGTACTTTCCCTGAGTGGCACATACCACTTAGTGTTTCTTATAACTTTCTCAGCTATTTCATTGTGTTGTGCTCAAAAGATAGTTGGATGCTTTAAAATTGGTCCACTTCTTTTAGTGATTGTTGATAATACAGAAAAGACTAATAACTAATACATCTTTAAGATCTTAAAAGATCAATAGGTGACAAAAGAAAAAGATGGACAAATTGGGCTACATCCAAATTATAAACTGCATCAAAGGATACAATCAACAGACTGAAAAGATAGCCATGAATGGAAGGATATATTTGCAAATTATGTTTCTGGTTGGAGTTAATATCCAAAATACATAAAGAATTCCTGTATTCAACAACAAAAAAAAAACCCAGATAGAAAAAATAATAACTTTTTGTTTAGATCATATAATATGTTAAATGATCTCCTTTTCTTCCTTTAAAAAAAAGAAAAAAAATGGGCAAAGAACTTGATTAGACATTTCTCCAAAGGAGATAAACAAATGGCTGGTAAGCACATGGAAAAGTGCTTGGGGTCACTATACACCAAGGAGATGCAAAGCAAAGCCTCCACGAGATACCACGTTATGCCCACTAGGACAGTTACTAGAAAAGAAACACAAACCGGACACGGTGGCTCACACCTATAATCCCAGCACTTTGAGAGGCTGAGGCAAGAGGATTACCTGAGCCCAGGGGCTCAAGACCAGCCTGGGCAACTTGGCGAGATCTTGTCTCGTCTCTACAGTAAATCAAGAAAAAGTAACTGGCTGTGGTGGCACATGCCTGTGGGTCCAGCTGCTTCGAAGGCCGAGGCAGAAGGATCACCTGAGCCCAGAAGGTCAAGGCTGCGGTGACCATGGGCGTGACCCTGCACTCCAGCCTGGGCGGCAGAGTGAGACTCCGACTCAAAGAAAAAGAAAAGAAACGAGAGTAACCAGTGTCAGCAGGGATGTGGGGAAAGGAGAATCTTGTGTGTCAGTGGAGGGATGTAACGTGGTGTAGCTGCTGTGGAAAGCAGTATGGCAGGTCCTCAAAAAATTAAGAGCAGGACTACCCTACGATCCAGCCGTTCTGCCTGGGGGGGGTGTAGCCAAAAGAATTGAAAGCAGAGTCTCAGGGATGTGGAGCAAGCCAGAGTCTGCAGATAGAGGAATAGACAAAATGTGCACTAGACACACAGTGCAATGTCACTATTAAGCCCAAAGGGAAGGACATTGGACACATGCTTTGACATGGATAAGCCCCAAGGACATTAGGCTCAGTGAAGGGAGCCACTCACAAAAGTCAAATGCTGTGGGCATCCACTTATGAGAGATGTTGAGAGTAGTCGGACCTACAGACACAGAAAGCAGGGAGACAGTTGCCAGGCGCTGGGGTAAGTGAGGAGTGGGCGGTGAGTGTTTGGTAAGGAGAGTTTCCATTGTGCAGGGTGAAGAGAGTTCTGTGGCAGCGTGGTGGAAACAGTAGCACAACAATGTGAATGTAGTTATGGTCGCTGTGCTTAAAAATGACACAGGAAGCAGGCACAGTGGTGCACACCTAATCCCAGCTCCATAGGAGGCCGAGGCTGGAGGATTGCTTGAGCCCAGGAGTTTAAGACCAGCCCTGACAACGTAGTGAAACGCCATCTCAAAACAGATTAAGATGATGGTTTTCTGTTATATGTGTCTTAAAAAATACAGCAGTGAATTAAGGAAAGATTGCAGTTATGGTTTTAAATTTTCAAACGAACAGAATTATCCGGAAACATGTCACTTAACTTTTTTCATTTATTTTCTTTTGAATGTGTTCCAGCATCCATGAGTATGTTCTCTGATTTCCTGCAGTCCTTTTTGAAGCACTCGTCACTTACAGTTTTTGACCTCGTGGAAGAGTATGAAAACATTTGTGGTAGTCAGGTAAGGTGATTTCACTCCATCTTTGGCTTAACTTTGGTACTTTTAGTTTTCTGCACACCATTAAGCTGCTAATTTTCTTTTCTTTTTTTCTTTGAGTTGGTGTCTCACTCTGTCGCCCAGGTTGGAGTGCAGTGGCACGCACCTGCCCTCCACGGCTTTGAACTGCTGGGCACAGGCCATACTTCCGCCTCAGCTTTCCAAGTAGCTGGAACCACAGGCACACACCACCACGCCTGGCTAATTTTTTTATTTATTGTAGAGATGAGATCTCACCAAGTTTCCCAGGCTGGTCTCGAACCCTTGGGCTCAGGCAGTCCTCTCGCCTCAGCCTCCCAAAGTGCTGGGATTTCAGACGTGAGCTGCAGCACCTGTTCAAAGCTGCTAATTTTCATGCTGTTTAAGGGTGATGTCTCAATGGAGCAGTGGCAGGAGTGGCGGTGGGTTGACCACAGTGTCCCTGCTTTTTACATCTTGATGGTTCTCAAAAGATTTCATTGGGGCCAAAGGATTCTGCTGCTCTAAGAAAGGAAGATCCAAACTGTGCTAAGAGCTCTCAAAATCCAGCCACAAGAAAATGAACAGCTCAGTTAAAAGTTGGGCAGAAGCTGGGAACAGACATTCACTGGGAAGATATGCAGGTGGCAGGTGAGCCTCTGAAGAAATATGTGACGTCATCGGTCACTGGGGAGCTGCAGACTGGAAGGGTGAGTCGCCACTACCCACCCATGGGGTGTGGATGACCCAGAGCACACCCAGACGCTGGGAGGACGCAAAGCAGCAGGAACCTCCCATGTGACCAGTGGAAGCATGGAACAGCACGGTGGCCCCGGAAGGCAGTTCGTGGCCCCCCACAGCACTAAACATACTCTTACCACAGCATCCAGCAATCCCACTCCTTGGAGTTTGCCCAGGTGAGTTGAAAATGGTGTCCACACAAACACCTGCACATGGATTCTTGTTCCAGCTTTATTCACAAAAACCTGGAGTTAACTAAGATGTCCCTCAGCAGGTGCATCAGGCCATGAAGCCCATTCGGTGCTGGAAGGAAAGGTGCTGTCAAGTTTGGGGAGGCTTGGAGCTCCCTAAATGCACACTCCTGGTGAAAGAAGCCCATTTCGGAAAGGCTGCAGCATCTGATTGCTGCACACGACATTCTGGAAAAGACAGAGCATGGAGACAGTGGGGTCAGGGTGAACAGAAGGGACACAGGATCTTCAGGGCAGGAAACTGTGTCACCCTGTAGTGAGGAACAAGCCGTTGTGCACTGTCCAGACCGTGACGTGGACACTGAGGGCAAACCCTCCTGTGAACTGTGGGCTCTGGGTGACAGTGACATGTCAGTGCGGGTTCATCAGCTGTAATAAGGTCCCACTCCGGTGGGAAGGATCAATGGTGAACCTAAAACTGCTCTAAGAGATAACGTTTATTTTTAAAAGAGGGAAAAGGCTTCAAGAAACTATTGCATTCAAGAATATTTGAGGACAGACATTGTGGCTCACGTCGGCCGTCCCATCGCTTGGGGAGGCTAAGGCCGGAGGATTGCTTGAGTCCAGGATTTTAAGACCAGCAACATGGTGAGACTGCATCAGTACAAAAAATAAAAATTAAAATAGTTACCTGGGTGTTGCGTGCCTGCAGTCCCACTTACCCAAGAGGCTGAGGCACAAGGATCCCTTGAGTCCAGAATTGGAGGCCATGGTGCATTGTGACCATACCACTGTACCCTAGTGTGAGTGACAGAGCAAGACCCTATCTTTAAACAAAAAAGAAATAGTAGTAGACAGCTTTTTTAGCATGTATTAACATTTCAACAATCAACCTCTGAATTGGTCCATTATAAAAGCAGTAACTTTGTTAAATTTAAGGAAAAAGCAATAATAATCACTGAGTGAATCACTGAAGTCGGGATTCCAACTGAGAATTTAGTGAATGAGAATTATAGGGCTGAGTGGGGTGGCTCACACCTATAATCCCAGCACTCTGAGTGGTCAGGGTGGGAGGTTCACTTGAGCCCAGGACTTGGAGACTAGCCTGGACAACACAGTGAGACCTCATCTCTACAAAAAATTAAAAAATAAGCCAGACTGGGTGGTGCACACCTGTAGTTCCAGCTACTCAGGAGGCTGAAGTGGAAGGCTTGCTTGAGCCCAGGAGGTGGAGGCTTCAGTGAGCTATGTTTGTACCACTGCACTCCAACCTGGGCGACAGAGGGGGACCCCTGCTCAGGGGGAAAAGAAGTACAGGTAACACTCTTACTGAAGGCAGCTTGTTGGGGTGTGGGAAGGCCCGTGTGGCTCCTCGGGTTCTGAGTCAGCCGTCTTGCTCTTCATTCTCCCTGCTGAGAAGAGGAGGTAGTGATCGGAGCCTGAGAAGGGCTACCTTCACCCTGGGCCCGTATGAATCCTGAGGAGCAACTTCGTGTTCTTGGCAGACTAGTCGTACCTTCCCTTCGATCGTTTTGCATGTGTCTTCCTCCAGAAATGGCTTGAGATCTCTGCTCTGGAACAAGGAGGGACTTTGAAGAAGTACTTTTTAGAACTGACAGTGCCCAAGGCACGGTGGCTCATGCCTGTAATCCCAGCACCTTGGGAGATGGAGCCAAGAGGATTGCCTGGGCCCACAGGTTCAAGATCAGCCTGGGCAAAATGAGACCTCATCTCTGCAATAAATCAGAAAATTAGCCGGGCGTGGTAGCGCACGCCTGTAGTTCAGCTGCTTGGAAGGCGGAGGTGGAAGGATCGCCAGAGCCGTGCGGGTCGAGGCCGCGGTGGCTGGGAGTGTGCCCCTGCCCCCCAGCCTGGGCCACGGAGTGAGGAGGAAAAAAGGAAATGCCAATGCTTTGGTGCCAATCGTGGAAAATGTGTGTCATGGTAGAAATAGTTCAAATATAACATTAAGATGTTTTTTAAAATTTCCATTGCTACTGTGTTGACTCATGGATGATTTTGTCAGGTGTCAGTTTGATTTAGCTTAGCCTCTGGGTAAGTAGACAGGGAGAAAGCCTGTGTGCCATGCCTGTGGTAGTTGAAGCTGAATCTAGAGCATGTTCGACTCATCATGGATACATAAACGCCCTGCCCCAAGTTAGGACCATTCCACTAGGAATGCTGCATTATGTGCCCTTTAAGAAGACAGACTAGGCCGGGCTCAATGACTCACGCCGGTAATCCTATCCTTTTGGGAGGCAGAGGCAAGAGGATTGCCTGAGCCCAGGGGTTCGAGACCTACCTGGGCAACATGGCCGGACTTCGTCTCTACAATAAATCCAAAAATTACCTGGGCGTGGTGGCACATGCCTATGGTTCCAGCTACTTGGGGGACTGAGGCAGAAAGATCGCCTGAGCCTGGCAGGTCGAGGCTGCAGTGGCCGGGAACTTATCACTGCACTCTAGCCAGGCAACAGAGTGAGACTCTGACTCAAAAAAAAAAAAAGACAAGATAGGAAACATTTATAATATATGTTTTAAATACAATACTGTTTTAGCATTGTGTACTTGAAGAATACAAAGTTTTTTATAACTCAGAATTGTAGAAAACTAACCTCGTTACCCTCGTTTTTAAATCAGGTGAATATATTGAGTAAAATAGTGAGTCGGGCAACACCTGGACTTCAGAAGTTTTCAAAAACAGCCAGTATGCTCTGGCTGCTTCAGCAGGAGATGGTCACATGGAGGCTGCTGGCATCTTTGTACAGGTAAAGGCACACAGAACGCATAACTGAAATGACGGAAGGTAACAAGCCTGTGGCAGATTAATTCAAAAGAGAAGGATGTGCTTAAAACAAGGTCTTGCTACTTTTGAGGCTTATCGTTTCTAATACCTTGGTTGTCAGGAATGAATTATGAGAGAAGGCGGGAATGGGTGTTAGGTCATAAAGCTGATAGTTACCAACGTTTTTATTTTCTTAGCCAGGCTCGGTGGCTTAGCCTGTAACCCCAGCACTTTGGGAGGGCAAGGTGAGAGTGGATTGTCTGAGTCCATGGGATTGAGACCAATCTGGGCAACTTGGGGAGACCTTGTCTCTACAATAAATCAAAAATTAGCTGGCCATGGTAATGTGCGCCTGTAGTTCTGGCTACTTGGAAGGCAGAAGCAGAAAGATCGCTGGAGCCCAGCAGGTTGATCCTGGGGTGGCTGTGAGTGTGCCACTGTGCTCCAACCTGGGCAACAGAGTGAGACTTTGACTCAAAAAAAAGAAAATATTTTCTTCAATCCCACAAGACATCTGCAAAAATGTGGATATGTATAAAGATTTAAGGAAAGTACTAAGAATAAGGCAATGTTTAGGGTGGATAAATTAAGAAAAAGCCTGGATGCGATGGCTCATGCCTGTAATCCCAGCACTTTGGGAGGTTAAGGATTGCCCAAGCCCAGGGTATTCGAGACCAGCCCAGGCAGCTTAGCAAGACCTTGTCTCTACAATAAAATAAAAAAACTAGGCCAGGCATGGTGGCTCATGCCTATAATCCCAGCACTTTTGGAGCCAAGGTGAGAGAATTGCCTGAGCCTGCTGGTTTGAGACCAGTGTGGGCAACTTGGTGAGACCTCATCTCTACAATAAATCAAAAAATTAGCTGGGTGTGGTGACGCACACCTGTAGTTCCAGCTACTTGAAAGGCTGAGGCAGAAGGATCATCTGAGCACAGCAGGTGGGGTCGCAGTAACTTGCACTACATCCTGGGTGACAGAGTAAGAGACTCCAACTCAAAAAAAATTAGCTGAGCATGGTGGTTCTTGCCTATGGTTCTAGCTACTTGGAAGGCTGAGGCAGAAGGTTCGCCTGAGCATAACAGGTCAAAGCTGCAGTGGCCATTAGCGTGCCACTGCACTCCCGACACAAACAAACAGATCAATCAATCACTGAAAGGTAGATATATGTAATATGGAAGTTTGAAAGACATTAACCAGATTTTCTTTCTGTCAGACGCTTAGTTGTGAATTCTTACATTCATGTGAGATAAGGCTTTTTTATTTTGTCTTCTTTCTCCCCAGAGACAGAATACAGTCTGAATTAAAAGATGAAAATATGTTTGAAATTACTGTAAGTATTGTATTAATTTTTTCTTTATAAATCCTTAAAAATTAAAATATTTTCTACTAACAGGATTTTATTTTCAACCTCCATCTTGAGTTTTTTTACATAAAAAATTTTAGAAGTAAATAAAAAATACAATCTCATAAAATAATCAAATGTTGATTTATATTAGAGTTAAAGGTAAAAGCCTGTCTTCATCCCACTGAGTATTCATTATAAGTTTGTTATGTACCCTACCAGACATTGCTCTATGCATTTTTTTTTTTTTTTTTTGAGTTGGAGTCTCACTCTGTCGCCCAGACTGCAGTGCAGTGACTGTCCCGGCCACCACAGAATCGACCTGCTGGACTCTGGCGATCCTTCCACCTCAGCCTTCCAAGTAGCTGGAATTACAGCACGCGCTAC
>NW_007074465.1:70927-72308 GCF_000164805.1 Carlito syrichta
ACACACACACACACACACACACACACACACACACACGCACAGTTTTTTGTAACATATGACATGATTTCACATATACAGTACACTGAGAATTTCTTGTTTTATTCATTAACTTTTTTTCAATTCATGTAGGTTTTACCATATTTTCATAGTATGTCAGAGTATAAGTGTGCCATAATTTTTTCAGACATTATATCAGACGTGTTTAGGTTGTTTCTAGTATTTTTCCTGCAGCGATCAGTAATGCATAAACATTCTTTCTCATACGTGTCTGTGTATAATTATGTTGTATGTTTCTAGAAGTGAGATTGTTGGGCCAAAGTTGGTTAGGGAGTGTTATGTTGCCTTCCTGGTAGACTGAAAGTTAACAGTCTCTGACAGTGTACGGAAGGTTTACTCATGTGGGGTATTCTGTCACTTGATTTGGCCAGCTGAGGTGCCGGGTGTCTCATTGTTTTGATGTAGTGTGGTCAGGGTATTTTAACATTTTGACCCATTTGTCTTTCTTGTGGGAGTTCTGCTTTTGTATCCCTTGCTCCCTTCCTGTGGTTTTCTTTTTTTCTTTTTTTGTTTTGTTTGTTTTCTTTTGAGTTGGAGTCTCACTCTGTCACCCAGGCTGGAGTGCAGTAGTACGCTCCCGGCCACCGCGTCCTCAACCTGCTGGGCTCAGGTGGTCCTTCTGCCTCAGCCTTCCAAGTAGCTGGAACCACAGGTACACACCACCATGCTGGGCTGATTTCTTTTTTTTGTTATTATAGAGATGAGGTCTTGCTGAGTTGCCCGGGCTGGTCTGGAACCTGTGGGCTGAGGCAATCCTCTCACCTCCTCCTCCCAAGGTGCTGGGATTACAGGTGTGGGCCCCCGACCGCACCTGGCCTCTGTTACATTTTTTAATCAGTTATTGTCAAATAGAAAGTTGCTGGTTTGTGTTAGAGCTCACATTTGGCCATCTTTCTGAGATCTCGTGTTAGCTCTGTGATAGGTTTTCCATCTGATTTTGTTGCGTTTTCTTTCCTGGGAATCAGCATCTGCAAATAGTAGGTTTCTCGTAGTCCTTTTTGATCCTTCCCTCTTGTTGCCATTACTGGCCTCATTGCAGCGACTAGGAGCACCCACACATGCTGTATTCTGCCAGTAATAGCGGATGTTCTTTCCTTGCTTCTGAAAAGAATGCTTTTGTTTTATCTTTACAGCTAATGTTTTAGTGTAGATAAGGATTTTTTCTTCTAAGTTGGAAAAAGTTGGCCTGGGTGAGGAACGCAGCCAAATTTTTTTTAAGTTCTGTAGAGTTCTGCTTTAATTTATTGATGTAATGGCTTGCAGTAATAGCTTTTTTTTTTTTTTTTGAGTTGGAGTCTCACTCTGTCACCCAGACTGGAGTGCA
>NW_007074465.1:72617-77791 GCF_000164805.1 Carlito syrichta
GCAATCCACTCACCTCAGCCTCCCAAAGGCGCAGGATTACAGGCTGAGCCACCAAGCTAGACTAGTAATAGCTTTCTTAATATTGAGTTATCCCCAAATAGGATACGCTGTGACTCATGATGTATTCCTGAATGTACTACTAAATCTTATTGGATAACTTTCTATTTGGGAGTTTCCCAAATGTGTTTTCTTTTTTTGTGCCTTCATCTAGTTTTGGTGTCTAGAATTGTACTAGCTCTCTAGAATAGTTTTGGAGATTTTCTGTCTTTGTGTGTGTGTGTGTGTGTGTGTGTGTGTGTGTGTGTGTGTGTGTATGTGTGTGTTTATGCATGCTCTTTGAAGAACATAGAAATTGCCTGTTCATTGGAGACTTGGTAAAAAAAAATATGCCAAAATAAAACCACTAAGACCCAAATGCCTTTGAGGGTTTAACTGTTTTTTATATTCTGATTTCAAAAGTAATTCATATTTGAAGCAACTATACATGACCAAAAAGGAAGAAGATTTATTTTTGTAGTACATAATTTCAACTATACATGTCTCTTAATCTACTTTTTCACCTAAAACATCTTTAAATGTCCAGTCTTTTATTTACCTGCAGTTACTTTATTCCAACAAATAAATTCATCTAGGAAGACTATCTTATATTTGGCTATTGAGCTCACTTTTGATTTTCTTTGATTTCCTAGGTAGGCAATTCTGTTGTGTACAAATGGTGATGACTTTGACTCTCTTTCCATACTTACTGCTACCTTAGCTCTTTTTTGGCCTTATTATGTTAGTAGAATTATCAAAGTTAAGTCAAATGGTAGCAGGGATTCTTATTCTTTTCATCTTCTGGATTTTAAGGGGGTGTCTCACTTGGAGTTTAAGTGCAGTCAGCTCTCCCTGTCTGTGGGTCCCTCATCCACAGTTTTAACCAACCAGTCTGTACTGAGCATGCATAGATTTTTTGTCATTTTCCCCTAGACAATGCCGTAAAACAGCTATTGGCGAAGCATTTACCTTGTGTTAGATCATCTAAGTAACCTAGAGGTGATGTGGAGTACATGATGGCATTTTGTATCAGGGACTTGAGTATCCACAGACTCTGGTGTCCACTGGGGTCCTGGAACCACCCCCGGTGGATGCCAAGGGCAGTTGTGTCACTTGCTAGAGGTTTCAGTTACAACATATATTCCACTAGAGAGGTTTTCTTCTGTTTCTGACTTATGAAGTTTTTTTTAATCAAATGGCATTTTGGGACCTGTCAAGGAGGTCACGTAACATTTCCTTTTTAACACATGAATAAAATGGACTGACTAGCTTAATGGGTCAAAAAGCTTGACCCCACGCTTGAACTGGTCACAGTTTGTTATCCTTTTAATAAACTACTTGGTATTACTTGCTAGTATTTATGTTAAATTGTCTTTTAAAGTCAGTCTTTTAGTTTTGGTTTTGTTTTTGTTTTTTTTTTTGAGTTAGGGTCTCACCCTGTCACCCAGACTGGAAGACTGGAGTGCAGTGGCATGCTCATGGCCACCGTAGCCTCGACCTGCTGGGGTCAGGTGATCCTTCCGACTCAGCCTTCCAAGTAGCTGGAACTATAGGCATGCTCCACCATGCCCAGCTATTTTTTGATTTGTTGTAGAGACGAGGTCTCACCAAGTTGCCTAGGCCGGTCTCGAACTCACGGGCTCAGGCAATCCACTTGTCTCAGCCTTCCAAAGTGCTGGGGTTACAGGCTGAACCACCGAGCCCGGCCTAAAGTCATTCTTAAGAGTTTTGGATTGCTCTTAGGTTCTAACTTAACAACTTCTGCTATGTAGACTGCAAAGATTTTGCAGTTTTAAAATGTTATTTTTCTGCTATCCAGCCCTTTATTACAAATTTTTGTTTCATTTTATTTTGTGTTTGTTTCCCTAAAACATCGTCTCTGGGAAAATAGAATTTTAAAATTCCAAGTGTAAAGAAGTAAGATAATTGGGTAAGAACAGCTACAGATTGATCTAGCAATTTGAAGTTTATTTATACAATCAGTATTTTCAAAGATGAATATGCACATTTACTATGTAGCAAAATGTTTATGTATGAATAACCAAATGCTCTTATTTCTGGCTGGTTTTTAACCTTGCTGTTGAAATAATATTCTTAGACCACCTTCTTTTCTTTCTGTCCTTTAAATTTTTATAATAGGCTCTTAATGCAAGTGAAAAAACAGTGGTGGAAACATTATTTCAGAGAGAATCACTTGTTCGACAAAGTCAGGTATGACTAGAAGTTTTTAATTTTTTTTTAATGAAACATGGGGAAAAGTTTAGAGACATACAAAGTACTGAGTTTTTCTAATTTAAAACCTTTTCCTTAATTTTTTTTAACTTGGTCTTTTTATTTGTAATGAAAAGGAATTAGAAACCTTATTCTCTGATTTTAAAATAATAGTCCTAATGTTTTCAGGAATAGCCAGTAAAAACTATTATTCCTATAGAAAATGTCATTCTTTTGCCTTAATGTTTATCTTTAAAAAGCAAAAACAGTGCTTGGAAAAATTTTTGCTTGGTATTTTTTAAGTCAGAAATGGTTTGATTTATGGGTAAGAATCCCACTACGAATAGATCACCAGACTGAATACAGTGACTCATGCCTGTCTTTCTAGACACTCAGGAGACTGAGCCCAGGATGGCAGTGAGCTGTGATCGCACTGCTGCAGTCTAGCCAGGGCAGTAGAGCAAGACCCTGTTTACTAAGTGCACACGCACACCCTGTTAGATTTTCTAGTTAATACTGATCTTTTTCTTTCCTAGCTGGTGGTAGATTGGTTAGAGAGTATCGCCAAAGACGAGATCGGAGAATTTTCTGATAATATTGAGTTTTATGCAAAATCAGTCTATTGGTAAGTCCCTTAACTTCTGTCTTGAACTCAATGTTGATTTTGCTCACTCATCTTTCAATAAATGTCTATTCACATTTTACATTGTTCGGTCTGTGAGCAAAATAGATAAAAAGCTCTGTCTTTATGAAATTTATAATTGCTTAAGAGAATTAGATGTAAATAACAAATGTAGATACAAATGAAAAAATATACAATCAGTCTTTGTGGGTTCTGTATCTGGATTTACCCACCCACAGTTTGGGGAAAAAAATAATATATAAATGAAGAAACCAGTGTGACGGTTATTTACATAGTGTTTACACTGTACTAGGTATGAGAAGTAATCTAGAGATGTAAAGAAGTTGGGATGTGCCTAGGTTATGTACAAATGCTGTGACACTGGATATGAGGGACTTGAGTATCCCCAGATTCTGGTATCTGAGGAGGGTCCTAGAACCAACCTCCCAATCCCAGCAGACAGCTGTCATCCTGTTGGGTGTCAGGAGCAGGGGGACATGAATTGAGTTAACTGGGGTGGGGGGTATGGCAGTTCCACGTCACACAGGAGAGTCCGTCAGGGAAGGCCCCTCTGCAGAAGGAGCACGTAAGACAGGAAGGAGGCTGGCCAGGCAGACGTTGGGGATGAGTGGCTGAGAGGAGCACACGCTGTGCGGACTGGTGTTTGCCCAGGAGGCCGATGGCATGCGGGGGGATTGGAGAGAGCCACAGCATCCAGGACATGCCTGGTCCCGTGGGATGCCAGGCAGGGAGCGGGTTGTGGGCTATGCCGGTACAGTGCGAAGCCTTGAGAACAGGAGAACGCCACGGTCCCACTGCTGCTTTCACACAGTCGCCTTGCTGCCTTTTTTTAACGATAATCGTCTGATTATCAAGAGGACACTTCTGCCATGTTTTTAGCTTCTTCTGTGTGTGACTTTTTGTTTGTTTATTTGCCTTACATCCCTCAATGCTTATAAATTCTTACAGGCCTTGGAAGTCAGAAAACTCCCCTACATTATTGGAGCAATTTATTTAAAAACTTGAAAAAATTTCAGATTTCCTTTTTAACTCAGTAACATTGCCTGTGTATGAAATCTGTAGATCAATTATTATATCTTTGCTTAACTAGGAAATTAGCACCACTTGGTGTTTTTAAAAAATTAAAGCTTGGCCCGGCACAATGGCTCACACTTTGGGAGGTGCAAGTGAGAGGACTGCCTGAGCCCCGGGGTCCAAGACCAGCCTGGACAACTAGACAAGACCTCATCTCTACAATAAAAAAATAAAAGTGAGTCAGGTATGGTGGCATGCACCTGTAGTTCCAGCTACTTGGAAGGCTGAGACGGAATGACTGCCGGAGCCCGCAGGTCCAGGGTCTGGTCCTGTGATCCTGCCACTGCACTCTAGCCTGGGTGACAGTGAAACTGACTCAAAACTAAAAAAAATTAAATGTTCGGCCAGGTGCAGTGACTCATGTCTGCAGTACCAGGCAGGAGAATTGCTTGAGCCCAGGACCAGCCTAGGCAACATAGCGAGACTTCGTCTCTACAAAAAATAAAAAAAATTAGCTGGACCTGGTGGCATGTACCTGTAGTCCCAGCTGCTCCAGAGGATCACTTGAGCCTGGGCATTGAAGATTATGGTAAGCTATGATCATGCCACTGCACTCCAGCCTACGTGGCAGAGTGAGACCGTCTCTAAAAAACTAAAATAGGCCAGATGTGGTGGCTCAAGTCTGTAATCCCAGCACTTTGGGAGGCCGAGGTGAAGGGATTGTCTGAGCCCATGAGTTCAAGACAGCCTCATCTCCACAATAAGTCAAAACATTAGCCGGGCATGGGAGTACATGCACAAACAAAATCTCGTAATTCTAATTTTCTCTGAATGGAGGAGAAATTTTCATTTTGCGGGGGAAGTCGTTTTTAAAATGCCCTCTTAAGTTTTTTTATAGTTTTTTCATGAGTTAATGTATTTTTCTTGCTGATCAATGGAACAGAATAGAGGACCCAAAAACAGGCTTATATGGTCATTTGATTTTCAACAAAGGCATCAGAGTAATCCAGTGGGGAATGGAATATTTTTTCTACAAACTGCGGTAAAATGGTGTCTGTGTGGGAATGATTCGACAATCCCTTCATACGAGACCCAACTGTGAATTCAAGGTGGATCTTGGTCTCAAATGTAAAGGTTTTAGGGGACAACATAGGAAGATATCATTGTCACCTGGGAATAGTCATGTGTTTCAAAGATCACAGAAAGCACTCAGAAAAAAATTGACTTCATCAAAATTTAAAGGTTTTTTTTTTTTTTTTTTTTTTTTTTG
>NW_007074465.1:77880-78198 GCF_000164805.1 Carlito syrichta
GCCCATACTGGAGTGCAGTGGCTGCTCCCGGCCACTGCAGCCTAGACCCACTGGGCACCGGCGATCCTTCCGCCTCAGCCTTCCAAGTAGCCAAAATTACAGGCACGTGCTACCATGCCCGGCTGATTTTTTGATGTAGAGATGAGGACTCGCCAGGCGGGTGTCAAAACCGCAGGCTCAGGCAATCCACTCACCTCAGCCTCCCAAAGGCGCGGGATTACAGGCTGAAGCCTGCCTTAAAACATATTGTTAAAAAACACCATTAAGGCCGGGCTCGGTGGCTCAGCCTGTAATCCCGCGCCTTTGGGAGGCTGAGGT
>NW_007074465.1:78218-86002 GCF_000164805.1 Carlito syrichta
CACTCCAGTCTGGGCAACAGAGTGAGACTCCAACTCAAAAAAAAAAAAAAGAAAACAAAAGGGAGCAAGCCCCAGACTGGAGGAGACACAGAGAACACAGCTGAGAAAGGGCTGCAGACAGTACCGCACGGAAACCCAATGTGCAGTGCCTCAGCAGGAGGACAGCCTAAGATGGGATGGGTGGTCTGAGCTGACGTGCGTTTCCAGTTGAGGAATTTTGCAGGTTTTTTCTGGGTTTATAGTCTTTTTCTTACTTTGTCTTGGTTAGTTGTTTAAAAAATAGAACTATTTAAATTGTCCTTTAGAAAGATGAGGTTCTTTTTCTTTCAGGGAAAACACTCTGCACATCTTAAAGCAGCGGCAGCTTTCTTCTTACATAGGAGGTACCCGCCCTCTTGTCACGGAACTGGTAAGTGTCCCTTAAATGAAAGTTATCTTTACAGTTCAGTAATTTTTTTTTTTAATGAAAGCTGAGATTTTTTTCTCTTGAACCCTTCAATTTTCCTAAAGATTTGCACACACCAACATTTTACTCTAAAACAACCAAGTCATATTTGAATCTGATGATGTATTTGAGCATATCCTTGGCTTTTGAACTGGTTTTTTTTTTCCTTGTGTTGTAGTCTCACTCTGTAGCCCAGGCTGGAGTGCAGTGGCACGCTCACGGCCACTCCAGTGTTGACCTACTGGGTTCCAGCAATCCTTCCACCTCAGCCTTCCAAGTAATGGATTTACAGGCGCACACTACCACCCCCGGCTAATTTTTTTTTTTTATTTACTGTAGAGACGAGGTCTCACCAAGCTGCCTGAGGTGGTCTCAAACCCAGGAGCTTGGGCAGTCCACTTACCTCGGCCTCCCAAAGTGCTGGGATTACAGGCTGAGCCACCAAGCCTGGCCTGCTTTTGAATTGTTAAACAATGAGAAGTATAGATAGTGCACCTAATTTGCCAGCTTTAAAAAGAAGTTAATTTTGGTCTTGTAGCAAGCTTTGACTGATGATATAATGTAATAGCCTGTGAAAGCTCTTTTATAAAGAAAGCAAGTAAGAAAATGGTCTTATGAATTAGCGTGATGTTACAAAGGTTATTCCAGGATATAAGGAATAGGAACAACAGTGGAGTTGAAAAGAACTGGAGCTAGGTTATTTCAGAAATAAAAGTAGAAACTTGGTGACAGGTAGGGCATGTGAAGTATCTCTGTTATGACGACAGGTAAGAGAAAAAAGGTAACAATTGAGTACCATATGTTCTCACTCATAAGCAGACCTTGAACAATTATAATACTAGAAGAAAGGGATGGGCAGTAGTGGGAAACTGCCAGGGGAGGGGGAGTGGGATTGGCATTTGAGGGAAACTGCGAGGGGAGGGAGGGGCATACCTCATCAACAAGGGTACCTGCATAATCAACGTTTGTATACCTAACCCTGAATTGTACCCCACATCTTTGTAACAAAAAAATAAAAGTAAGAATAAATTTTAAAAAATAAAGTAACAATTGAAAAATTATTAGAATTCATTTGGTAGGAAAGTGTCTTTATTTCATGGAAGTTGTTTGGGAACTGCTGACAAGCTTGAAGTAGATGACAGCTTAATTACCCACAGCAGGCAGTAGCTGACAGTCACCATTCCAAATAGCTGGAAAGGGAGATTTCCTTTTGCCACAGGAAGGTCATTTTCAAAAATGGGTGGCTGTGTCTGCAAGGCATTTGTGGGAGAGACCAGTGGATCCATCGTGCATTCCATGTCGTGGATTGATACTCAGTTACCGTGTCCTCTGTAACTCGGGGAATAAGAATTACTTGTTGCATTGAAGTAGTTTTCCACTTGAAATCTGTCATGTAGTTTTTGGGTGCTGTTTGCTGCTCAAGTGAGGGGACAGCCTGCAATCCTAAGTGTTTACAAGCACGTGAATAGTTGTGGGTAGGAGTAACTGGTTCCGGAGTTTTTATTTATTTATTCACTAGAAATTGGTTAGAATTTTTTCGCTAGCATTGGTGCATTTTATGTGGTTTTAAGCCCAAATGGGGTCTTAGTGGAGAGGCTGTCTTCCTCCCTGTGTTCTCAGAAGGTACCAGCTAAGCATGTTCCAGTCACAGGGGAGAGGGCAGCAGTCTTCCTCCATGTTCGCCTTCCATCTAAGTTCGCCTCTGTTTACAGTTACCTGGACTGTGCCTCTGCTGTGACCCTGGAGCTCAGCTTATCCTCTAGTGTCCCCAGTGCTGGACTGGACTGGTGGCATTTCTGCCTTGCCTGACCTGGGCATGCCCTTTGGTGCCAGTGGCAGCTGCTTTAAGTGGGGCAGCAGACAGTTGTGTGGCTGTGTAGACACCTGTGACTCTATGGCACCTTCGCTCCCTTGGTTTTCTAACTACATTGTACGTGAACCTATTTTGGTATATAAACTCGGAACCAATGGATCACCTCTTGACGTTTGGACATCTGTGGGTATGAAGGATTTATCATTGACGATTTTTTTTGTAGGACCCTGATGCTCCCATCCGACAGAAAATGCCTCTGGATGACCTAGACAGAGAAGATGAAGTCAGGTTACTCAAATACCTTTTCACACTAATCCGTGCCGGCATGACAGAAGAGGTAAGACAGGTGTGCCTGCCTGTTCTCTTTCAGCAGTCTTGGACTCTGTTTGTTGGAGGAGAAACCTAGCCCGCTCGTGTACTTCCTTGATACAGTGATTCCATTCACAGTAGGCCTGGGTCTGACTTCCTGTTTGAACATTTCCAGTGATGAGAAACACATTAGTTTAGAGGCACTGCACTCTGATTTGTACAACTCTAATAGAAAAAATTTTCTTTATCTTTTTCTTTTTCTTTTTCTTTTTCTTTTTTTTTTTTTTTTTTGAGTCAGGATCTTATTCTCGCCCAGGCTGGAGTGCAGTGGCACAACCACAGCTCACCACAGCCTCAAATCCTCGTGCCTCAGCCCCTTGAGTAGCTGGGACTACAGGCATATGCCACCACCCTGGCAAATTTTTAAATTTTTTGTGGAGACAAGGTCTCACTGTGTTGCCCAGGCTGATCTCAAACCTGTGGGCTCAAGCAGTCCCCCTGCCTCGGCCTCCCACCTTGCTGGTGTTACAGGCCTGAGCTACTACTGTGCCTGGCCACAGTTTTTTTTAAAGGTCATAAATTCAGAATGATGCTTGGGGTGTACTACTCTTTAACTGGTTCTATTAACCAGGCTGTCTAGGCTTAAGTGACAGAAGCCCAGCTAAAGTCACTTAATGTTTACAAGGGGAGGATTGATTGGCTCATGTGACTGGGACATGTGTAGAGGGTTCTCACAGGCCTTCTGCTGAAGGCCAGGGACTCCGAGAAGAATCTTCCCAGGCTTGAGTTTAACTCTGCCCCCAGGGCTCATCCCACATATCAGAGATGGCCACCAGCAGCTCCACCCCGGCCTACTCCGCCCCAGGAGTCCCGCAGGAATTTGCTGTCTTGCCCGATGTCTCTAGCAGTGACTTGTTTATCCCATCCTAGCCGAGCTCTGGAGTGGGATAAGGCCGTCCTACCATGTGAACTAGCACTAGGAATGGGCTGGTCCGTACAGGAACAACGGGTACAGATGGACCTTGCTGGCATGTCAAGCACATCCTCGTGGTCAGGTGGGACAGAAGGAAGATCTGTCAGTGGATGGAATAGCAGTACCGCGTTGTTGACTCACGGTGCTTCCTGACACATCTACACCAGCCAAGGGCCATCCACCTCCACACCTTGTTTGTCTCTAGTGGAATTAAATGCCAGCAGGTGTCTCAGGAGCTAATCGCTAAGCCTAAAATCAAAAGAGAAAAGAGATTCTTAGAAACAGAGGCAGAGATCGCAGGAGACACGCCGTGTTGGTGAAGCGGGGTGCTGTTACTAACTGCCGGCATCGTCTGTGTGCCAGTGAGTCTTGTGGTGCATTGGCGCACTGGACCGCAAGGCCCAGGGGCCTCCTGAGTGCTGCACTGTGACTTGGCGACCTCTCTCTCTCTTGCTTCCGAAGGCACAGCGACTGTGCAAGCGCTGCGGGCAGGCGTGGCGAGCTGCGACTCTGGAGGGCTGGAAGCTGAGCCACGACCCCAACATCAGTGGAGGTATTCCACGGGCTCTCCCTGGCGGTTGGGACTGAGGCTAGAAATGCCAGTCTTGGTGAGCGGGGCTTTTCTTTTTAAAAAGGACTGAAATAAGGTCTCATTTTAAACTAATGTTTCTTTTACTGTTTTATAGGAATCGAGTTGGAACCTGTTGAAGGGAATCCATACAGACGCATTTGGAAAATAAGTTGTTGGAGAATGGCAGAAGATGTAAGGGAGATAAAATGTTCAGTGCTGTGTTTTTACAAGAGGGCAGTTCATTGAAAGTCTGCTTAGGCACTGTGAAATGTTCATAGCAGCACCACACAAAAGCTGTTGCTTTCAAAGAACCTGAAACGACGTTAGGAAGGGGTTGGCGGGGCACGGTGGCTCACACCTGTCACCCCAGCATTTTGGAAGGCGGAGGTGAGAGGATTGCCTGAGCCCAAGGCTTCAAGACTAGCCTGGGCAACTTGGCGAGACCTCATCTCTACAATAAGTGAAAAATTAGCTGGGTGTGGTGGCTCACGCATGTCACCCCAGCACTTTGGGAAGCAGAGGCGAGAGGATTGCCTGAGCCCAGGGATTCAAAACAAGCCTGGGCAACTTGGAGAGGCCTTGTCTACAGTAAATCAAAAAAGTAGCCGGGCGTGGTGGCGCATGCCTGTGGTTCCAGCTACTTGGAAGGCTGAGGCAGAAGAATCGCCTGAGCCCAGCAGGGCTGCAGGGTCTGGGTCATGCTACTGCACTCCAGCCTAGGTGACAGAGTGAGACTGACTCCGAAAAAAAAAAAGGAATAGGCTTGACTGCACTCAGGACTTTTCAGACACTCAGCACTGACGAAGGCAGACATGAAGGAGGTACATCTACTGCATGTGTTCAGAGAGGAGAGATCAGGCTGATCCCTGAAGTTGATTTCCCAGGGAGAGAATCAAGTCAAGCTTTCTGAAATCGGTAGACTTGGGTTGTTGGGATGAAAACAGGAAGGAGGAGCTGGAGGCAGGATGCACAGGCTGGGAACATGGGAGAGGCAGGACTGCCAGGATGGAGTGGAGCGCGCTCCTAAAAGGAGATGCCTCTGCCCTGTCTGGACCCAACGTGCACATTCCTGGAAATAATATACAGAAATCCACCTGGCACATGAAAAATGAGGCTCAGAGAACAAAGCTCACCACTTCATCAGTGATACAGAGACAGTAAAAGCAGCAGCCCCCTTGAATATCCGTTATCCAGTGAAGACGAGTGTAGGTGCTCTGACGGATGTGACGTTTCCTGTGAAGAACGCCTAAAGCTTGTGAACTAGGGTGGCAGAACCTCGGGGCACATGGCAGGAGAGAGTTGAGGAGACTGGCCTGGCCTGGAGAACACACCTGAGTGGCCTGAGGTAATGAGGTGCCTGCCAGGATTATCCAGCTGCCGAGTCCTGAGGGCCAGTCCCAGGGCGGCATGGCAGGTGCGGAGGAAGGGGCAGGACTGGGCAGGACCCGTGATGGGCGAGGCAGTGGACCCGGGTAGGCCGTCAGGGTCTCAGAAGTCTCAGTTGGATGTCAAGAACACTGGATGTGCCACTGATGGAATCCCAAAAGTAGAGGGGCTCACTTGATGGGCACACTCAATCCTACTTAGGTGTCAGTTGCAGCTGGTGCGTGCCTTGTCTTGATGTTCTTAGGTAGGCATCAGGGAGAGTCAGGCACGCAAGCTTCCTGGGAGAAAACGCCTGGATCGCTTTTGTCGGCAGTGAAAGCAGACTGGACAGGCAGCAGCCATGGAGTTGGCTCGGCCTCCCTCTGTTCTTGGCACTTCGGTGTCTTTCCCTTTAGATGTCAGCATTGAGTATTTCGTTGGCCTGAAGTCCTCCTCTTACCTCACTAGATCTCAGCAAGGTTTAGAAACTGTCAAGTGAGTAGGTTAAGTCTGGAAGAAATGACAGAATTCTAGGGTATGAGGAAAACTGACGCACTGGGAAAGAGGATTTCAAATTTGCTCATATTCATTTTATTTTAGGAACTTTTTAACAAATATGAGAGGGCGATTTATGCAGCACTAAGTGGGAACCTTAAGCAGGTATGTATTTTAATATTTAAATTTTTCTGTGGAATAAAATCAGATACACAAAACATAATGTAATAATAGTGTACAGTTAGTTAACCTTACAAGCGTAGGCTGCTTTCTAAGCGTAATAATGATAATCTCAAACCAGCGGTGATGCGAACTGCTTGATTTGATGCATCCCTTCCACGTATGATGTTGTGATGAGTGAAATCAATCTTGGGTTTCCACTAAGAATTGTAGACGTTTATGTTTGTGGACGACCCACCACCCATAGCTACATCAGAAGCATGCCACTGAGGCACAGTGACTGCCTGGGTTGTCTCACACACGTGTGTGTTTCTCACAACCATCATCGCTCCCTTTATTTTGGGGGATTCTGTGAAACTCAGTTGAAACGCATCTTGTATCAGCATGGAAAATTGATCTAATTGTAAACTCAGTATGGAAAAAACTTTTAATTGTTGAAACTTCTTAGAATGTATAATTTGGGGGGGAAATTATTTGGTATAGCTTTTTTAATCCACAGAGTTTCCTACCATTTTAAAGTTACTTTATAGTCTGCATCAGTGGGTGTGATTGCTTTTGCTTTCTCTCGTGTTGAATATGTCTGTGTTTCTGCTTTGTGATGGGGAAAAAGCTTCTTCCAGTCTGTGACACGTGGGAGGACACAGTGTGGGCCTACTTCCGGGTCATGGTGGACAGTCTGGTGGAACAGGAAATCCAGACATCAGTGATGACCCCAGAGGAGACAGAAGAACTCCCCAGGGAGTACATGGAAGCCAAGTGAGTGTGTGGTTTGTTCTTAGTCATGGTGATTTGTAGCATGCTCTTTGCTGTCTTGTTTTACAGTCCTTTCCCACGTTAATATTCTGTTCTTTCTTTCAAAGTTGGACTTTAGAGAAGGTTTTTGAGGAACTTCAAGCTACTGACAAAAAGGTAAGTATCACTACCAACGTACCATGCTGCTGTGCTCTATAGCTGAAAGGAAAGTGTGTACAACTTTCTTCTTTCCCCTGCCCAAAGAAACTTGATTACATAGATATGTGATTTCTGTTTCTGTGGTTTAGGGTTGGTATCTAACTATATGCGTTAAGTGACATTTATCTTTTTCCTTTTGAAAATTTAAAATACATTATGGAAAATTAATAAGATTTTTTTACCTAGAGACCAAAATAACCTAATTTTTTTAAAAAATCATATTCTTTAAAATTTGTAGATATGCGAGTAATATTGTCTGTTCTTGTAACAATGAGATGATCTAAGGATGGATGAACAGCACCTTGACAGTCACCTCCTCCAGGCAGCTCCCGTCCCAGGACCGTGAGACGCACTGCTGTGTGTCCCTCAAGCTCTCTCCGTGGCCCGGCAAGTCCCTTACATGGTGCAGATGGTCCAGTGGAGAATTTTGGCTTCTGTTGTTTTTCACTGGTACTACATACATTACTATAAGACTAGGTTTATTTTTCTCTTTTTTCTTTTTTTTTTTTTTGAGTCGGGATCTCACTTTGTTGCCCGACTGGAGTAGAGTGGTACAATCCTGATTCACTGTATCCTTGACCACCTGGGCTCAGGAGATCCTCCCACCTCAGCCTCCCAAGTAGAGCTGGGACTACAGGGATGTGCCACCATGCTCTGCTAACTTTCTTTTTTTTTTTTTTTT
>NW_007074465.1:86022-97390 GCF_000164805.1 Carlito syrichta
TTTTTTGTGAGTTGGAGTCTCACTCTGTCACCCAGACTGGAGTGCAGTGGCCGCTCCCGGCCACCGCAGCCTCGACCTGCTGGGCTCCGGTGATCCTTCCGCCTCAGCCTTCCAAGTAGCCAGAACTATAGGCACGCGCTACCAACGCCCAGCTGATTTTTTGATTTATTGTAGAGATGAGGTCTCGCCTGCCCAGGCGGGTCTCGAACCTGCGGGCTCAGGCAATCCACTCACCTCAGCCTCCCAAAGGCGCAGGATTACAGGCTGAGCCACCAAGCCCGGCTGTCTGCTAACTTTCTAATAATTATTTGTAGAGACAGGGTCCCATTATGTTGCCCAGGCTGGTCTCAAACTCCTGGGCTCAAGCAGTCCTCCAACTTTGCTTCCCAAAGTGCTGGGATTTCAGGCATGAGCCACTGCTCCTGGCCTTGGATGTTATTTTTTTCACTTAATGATAATCTCTGAGTTACTTGATATAGTTTAACTTAACCTTGTTTGGGTTTTTTGTTGTTGTTGTTTTTTGAGTCGGAGTCTCTCTCTGTCACCCAGTTGGAGTGCAGTGGCATGCTCACAGCCATTGCAGCCTTGACTTGCTGGGCTTAGGCTATCCTTCCGCCTTAGCCTTCCAAGTAGCTAGAATCTTGTTCTTTTGAGTAAATACATAGTGTTCTGTAGAACACCCTGGGGGGAGTCCTGATACTACAATGAACGGTGTGTGTGTGTGTTTATACATGTGTGCACTCATCTACTAGCCCTACTTCTTTAGGACAAGCTTCCTGAAAGCAGGGAAATACAAGCTTCTTGTTTGCCTCACACTTCCTTGTCTCTTCCTAGGGCTGAGCGTGTTTCCTTGCGTTTACTGACCATTTGTGAAATTTTTTCTTAGATTAGAAAATATGGTTTATTTAGAAAGTAAATTAGAAAGAAAGAGGAGGTTGACCTCCCCAAGGTAAGGTAGGGAACCAAAGCCGGGAAATATGGCCTGGCCATGCTCAAAGAGACCAGGGTCACACCATAGATCAGCAAGGCAATGGCCCCATTTGTGAATATCTTGTAGTTCTTTTTCTGTTGGGTTTTATCTTTTCCTTGTTGTTATATGGGAGCACTTTGTACAGTAAAGAAATTATTTTGGAAATTCTAGCTAACGAAGTAAAACAAGAAAATCAAGGAAATGAGCAGAATCCTTATGTTGCCGGGTGAGGAATTTCATATAAATGTCACTCATTCCAAAATTACCATGGGAAACTAATGCTTTGGGGTATATTTCTGGACAGAAGATTTCCAAGTAGACGACTAAGTGAGAATAGCAAGAACATTTATAAAAAGAACAGTAGCCAGGCACAGTGGCTCAAGCCTGTAATCCCAGCACTTTGGGAGGCTGAGGCGAGAGGATTGCCTGAGCCCAGGGGATCGAGACCAGCCTGACCTTGTGACCCCGTCTCTACAATAAATCAGAAACATTAGCCAGGCAATGGTAGCACGTGCCTGTAGTTCCAGCTACTTGAAAGGCTGAGAAGGATTGCCTGAGCCCAGCAGGTTGAGGCTGCAGTGGCTGTGAGCATGCCATTGCACTCCAACCTGGGCAACAGAGTGAAACTCCAACTCAAAAAAAATAAAAAACAGTAGTTATGGGTATTTGCCTTACTCAATAGTAAAACTTGACATGAAGATACAACATTATAGAACTGACATGACAGTAAATGACATGAGGTCCAAACTGAGTCTAAGTATATATGTGAGCATAACAGATGTCTGATGTGACCTTTCATTTCAGAGGGAAGGGGATGGTTTATTTAGATAAATGACTCTGGCATCACTGACTTTTCTTCTGCAGTAAAACAGCTAGATCCTACCTCATGCCATGTAACTAAAATAAATTCCAGTTAGAGCAAAGGCTTGAATATAAAAGTGAATAAACGTCAAAGGAATATTTATCACAAATGTGTGCAGTTACGTGTGTTGGAGGTTCTGTTGCATGCGCGTACCTCCATTGTCATTGTACTTCGGCAACATTCTCAAATTTCAGATACCACTTTAAAATGGTACTGCACTATCAGACGACAACCATGCTTCCACCATTTTGTTTGTCCTACCTGTTGCATGGTGACGCTGGCATTCATTTGATTAATGCCATCTCTTGAGCGGACGTCATACTACACATTGCTCCCGTAATTCAATTCAGCTTCGAAAAGTAATACATAGATCTCTTAAAATATGTATGCGGGGTTTTTTGTTTTTGTTTTTGGCACCCTGGTATAAAGAACCAAAGTTGAATAACACTCACCAAGATTAAATTGCTGTAGACTGATTCTCTACTTTCAAAGATGCTGTTTACTTCTGGATTTGTGAGCCTTCGTATGTTCCGAAGGCCGGATCCTTCCCATATTTTGGGGGGTCTTGAGCACCCTAAGGTTGTCCATTCCCACCTTTTTCTTTATATCTGTATGTTCCTTTAAAAGTTTAACATTTTTAGCTCAGCGGTGAGTACATGCTACAGAATGGCCACTGGAAGATCCATGAGAAATGTCCTTTTGTTTTCAGAGAGTTCTGGAAGAGAATCAAGAACATTATCACACAGTTCAAAAATTCCTTATCCTGGGAAACATTGATGGTAAGATACAGTTTTATTTTATGAGGTCCTTTTTTTAAACAGGAGTCTTACTCTTGCCCAGGCTGGAGTGCAGGGGCACGATCGTGATGATCACAGTGCATGGCAGTCTCTCAACCTCCTGGGCTCTGGCCACCTCAGCCTCTCCTGTAGCTGGGACTATGAAGTGTGCTCCACCTTGTCTGGCAACTTTTTTTAATTTTGAGTTGGGGTCTCACTCTGTAACCCAGACTGAAGTGCAGTGGCACACTCATGGCCACCTCAGCCTCGACATGCTGGGCCTAGGTGATCCTTCCACCTCTCTGCTTTCCAAGTGGATGGAACCACAGGTGCATGCCTCCACACCTAGCTAATTTTTTGACTTACTGTAGAGATGAGGTCTCGTCAAGTTGCCCAGTCTGATCTCAAACCCATGGGCTCAGGCAGTCCCCATGCCTCTGCCTCCCAAAGTGCTGGGATTATAGGTGTGAACCATTGCACCTGGCATCCGGCTGATTTTGATTTGATTTTTTTGTAGAGATGTGGACGTGGTTTTGCTATGTTGCCCAGGCTGGTCTCAATTTCCTGGGCTCAAGCAATTTGACCACCTTGGCCTCCCAAAGTGCTGGGATTACAGATGTGAGCCACCACACCCAGCTTTTTCATTTCCTTATAGTGGATTTTATAAAAGTTCTCAAAACAAAGCATGTGTGTGTTGGTTATTTGAAAGCAGCACTTTCCTTGTTCTGTATAATCCCATCTGAGTGTAAGCAGTCTCTGAGGGCATGAGTATCATGTGAGCCTGTGAAGGAGACAGGCCTGGAAAGCCTGTGGGAGGAGATGGCATCCGTATCTCTCCCAAGTATGTTCTGGTGCTCATCTGTCTTGCGGACTACAGGTCTGATGGAGGAGTTCAGCACGTGGCTTTGCAGAGGCAGGGGCAGCCTCCCCGGACACCTGCTGCGCTTCATGGCCCACCTTGTCCTGTTCTTCCGCACCCTGGGACTGCAGACCAAGGTCAGTGTCCTGCACCGTGGGCCCTCCTCTGTAAACAACCGTATGCATCTCTCATCAAGACTGCAGTCTCTCGTGTCATTTTCTAGACACAGTGATAAGGATACAGGAGTCCTCATGTTGTCGTGTGTGGTCGGTCAGGCGATGGGATCTCACTGTGAGCTTTAGGGCTCTAGGCGGTTGCATATCCAGTTGTTAATAAGTTTGTAACTTCATCCTCATCGGCACCCAATTCAAATCAATCACCTAAGTCTCACTGCAGACTAGGTTTTTTGTGTATTGATAGATTGATTGGGTTGGAGTCATAGTCTGTCGCCCAGGCTGGAGTGAATGGCATGCTCGCAGCCACCACAGCCTCCACCTGCTGGGCTCAGGCGGTCCTTCCGCCTCAACCTTCCAAGTAGCTGGAACTTAAGGCGTGTGCCACCACGCCGAGCTAATTTTTTAATTATTGTGGAGCTGAGGTCTTGAAATGTTGTCCAGGCTGATCACTAACCTACAGGCTCAGGCAGTCCTCTCGCCTCTGCATCCCAAAGTGCTGGGATTACAGGCGTGAGCCATCACGCCCAGGCGTTTTGTTTTTGTTTTTTAAACAGATATGCCCTTGCTATGTTGCTCAGACTGGTCTCAAACTTCTGGACTCAAACAATACTCCTGCCTCAGCCTCCCTAAGTACTGGGTTATAGGCACACTGGATTATAGGCATGAGCCTCTGTCCCCAGCCAAGGATCCGACTAAGTTTTGTGTGAGATTCTAAACCCTTGGATTTTTTTTTTCTTTTTTTGGTTTCTTTCTTTTTGCACAGAAATGTGTCTTACTGGCTGAGTGCGGTAGTTCACGCCTATAAATCCCAGCACTTTAGGAGGCTGAGGTGAGAGGATTGCCTGAGCGCACAGGTTCAGGACCAGCCTGGGCAACTTGGCAAGACCTCATCTCCATAATAAATCAAGAAAAATTAGCTGGGCATGATGGTGCATTCCTGTTGTTCTAACTACTTGGAAAGCTGTGGCAGAAAGATCGCCTGAGCCCAGCAGGTCAAGACTGTGGTAGCCGTGAGTGTGCCCACTGCACTCCAGCCTGGGCGACAGACTGAGACTCTGACTCAAAAAAAAAGAAATGGGCCTTACTATGTTGCCAAGGCTGGTCTTGAATGCCTGGGCTCAAGCATTCCTCACACCTCAGCCTCCCAAAGTGCTGGGATTACAGGCATGAGCCATGATGCCTGACCTGTCTTTTTTTTCTAAATGTTTGAGAACATTTTGGTCAGATACATGTGGAAGGTGAGGGGTGCAGCAGTTGAGAACTTGGGCTTCGGGGTAAGGGTCTCGAGTTTATACCCTTGCTTGGCAGGTTCTCACTATGTACTTCTGGGTAAATAAAACTTCTTTGGATCTCAGTTTCTTCTTCTGGAGTATGTGAACAATAACAGAAATGACCTGGCCGGGCTCGGTGGCTCAGCCTGTAATCCCGCGCTTTGGGAGGCCGAGGTGAGTGGATTTCCTGAACCCGCGGGTTCGAGACCCACCTGAGCAACTTGGCGAGACCTCATCTCTACAATAAATCAAAAATTAGCCAGGCGTGGTAGCATGTGCCTGTAGTTCCAGCTACTTGGAAGGCTGAGGCGGAAGGATCGCCAGAGCCTAGCAGGTCGAGGCTGCGGTGGCCAGGAGCGTGCCAGTCTGGGCGACAGAGTGAAACTCCAACTCAAAAAAAAAAAAAGAAAGAAGCCGGGCTCTGTGGCTAAGCCTGTAATCCCGCACCTTTGGGAGGCTGAGGTGAATGGATTGCCTGAGCCCTAGGGTTCGAGACCCGCCTGGGCAGCGAGACCTCATCTCTACAATAAATCAAAAAATCAGCTGGGCGTGGTAGTGCGCGCCTGTAATTCCAGCTACTCGGAAGGCTGAGGCGGAAGGATCGCCGGAGCCCAGCAGGTCGAGGCTGCGGTGGCCGGGAGCGGCCACTGCACTCCAGTCTGGGCGACAGAGTGAGACTCCAACTGAAAAAAAAGAAAGAAATGACCTGCAGAGAGTGACGGCAAGGTTAAACAGGTAGCAGCAGGTTTTCTTTGCTTAGCACCCAGTCTGATTTATAGGTTTTGCTGAGTGGTAAATATTAAAATTGTTATTTAACAGCAGAATTTGTATTAAAAATTTGGTTATTCATATGAGCAATTGTGTTTATAATTATGTCTTTTTTTCCTACGAAGGAAGAAGTTTCTGTTCAAGTTTTAAAGACGTACATACAGGTAAACTTCAAGAATCTACAACTTGATTCTTTTTGACTGTTCTAACAAAAACGAAAGTCAGAATTACTCAGCCTTAATTTTCAGTGGCAGAAAAGCCATCAGAGCCCATGACTCCTTCATTATAAGCACACTGGGACCTTGAGCAGTGCAGGGCGAAGGACAACAGCCCCTGTGTGGTTGCCAATTCATGTGTCACTTTTGACACCCCAGAAACATAACTGCTGATAGACTGCTGTGGATTGGAAGCCTCACCAAGAACACAAACAGCTAATTAACACGCATGTTGTTTGTCACATGTGTGAAACAGTCATCCCTCAGTGCACTCGGGGCTGTTCCAGGAACCATGTGACACAAAAGCCGGGTACCCTCGAGTCCCAGAGTCGGCCCTGCAGACTCTGTGTGTGTGAAATCGGCCTTCCATTCACACGTTTCACATGGTTCAAATGTGCGTTCCAGGGTCCCCTGCAGTATATTCTCACAAGTAAGTCAGCTAGACCAAAGAAAATGTTACTGAGAAAATCCTGAGGCAGAGAACACACATTACAGCACCATCCTGTGCATGTGAATGCTGGGAGTGTATGTGGTCTGTTGGCAACATGACCATCTGTCCACAGCTGCAGACCTCAGTCCACAGGTCAGCGGTCCAGCTTTTCCTTATAATGGGGGACTTTTCTCTGCTTGACAAGGGCACTGCCCGCATTGCTAGTGGTATTTTCTGTGGGTCCTAGGGTGTTCTTTGGGGTTTACGGTATTGTAGTAAACATGATGAGATATACAAGACCCGCGAAAGACTCCATGCATGCAGCCGCAGTGGAGAGATGCCTGCTCATGGGATGACATGCACCACAGGCGTCCTAATGGACACTCACAGTGCCTGATCCCTCTGTGAGTGGGAAGCTGAAATCATGGCCAGTGCATTGTGTCCCTCAGTGAGTGTGTACGTTACAAGTCGACACCACAACTCATGTGTGGTACACATCCTCGGGGTGGCGCCACTTGGGGTCTGTGTGTGCGCGTGTGTAAGTTTTGATACATTTTAATATTTTATTAGGTTCATGTATAGTTTATGGGAGTAATGATAAAATAGGCTTGTGTCTTCATATATTTTATGCATTCATGACGTACTTTCTCTCAATTTTTTCAGTATTTCTAGGCTACACAGTTGATGTGTAAATTTTTTCATATTGTTGTAGATTTCCCCACATTTTCCCAGTGTATTTATTTTTCTAAAAATTCTATGTCCCACACAATTTGAACCTGGGCTCTGCAAGGGTCAACTGTACATTTTTTTGGAATGTAAAATTATTCTGAAGAGCAACACAAACCCATGTCTGAATGAATCCTGAATACATCTAAAATTTTGAAGTGCACATCCACTTTTTACTGCTGATATCCTTTGCTTTCTTTCTGTTCTAGCTTCTAATAAATGAGAAACATACAGACCTCATCGCGTTTTATACCTGCCATCTGCCTCAAGACCTCGCCGTTGCCCAGTATGCACAGTTTCTGGAAAGCGTCACGGAGTTTGAGCAGCGCCACCACTGCCTGGAGCTGGCACGAGAGGCAGGTGAGCCCGGCCGAGATGGCGTCAGTGGCCTCATAAGCAGCTTTTCAGCAACATTACAGACTGCAGTGACACCTGTCCTCACAGTGTTTAGTCTTCTCTAGAGAAGGAAAAAAAGAGGAGTACAGTTTTCAGTGAAGTTGCCTTAGGAATAAAATAAGTTTGACGGTAACCTATGTGTAGAGCATCTAACTTTGGCACCGTTCAGTGTCTGTCCTGTATTATATGCTGTGTGTGTGTGTGTGTGTGTGTATTTTAATGTATTTATTTATTTTGGGTTTTTTTTTTTTTTTGAGTTGGAGTCTCACTCCATCGTCCAGGCTAGAGTGCAGTGGCATGCTCACGGCCACCGCAGCCTCAACCTGCTGGGCTCAAACAGTCCTTCTGCCTCAGCCTTCCAAGTAGCTGGAACTGCAGGCATGTGCCACCATGCCCAGCTAATTTTTTGATTTATTGTAGAGATGAGGTCTCACCCAGTTGCCCAGGCTGGTCTCAAACCCACCAACCCAGGCAGTCCTATCACCTTTTGATTTATTGTAGAGATGAGGTCTCACCAGGTTGCCCAGGCTGGTCTCAAACCCACTGACCCAGGCAGTCCTGTCACCTCAGCCTCCCAAAGTGCTAGAATTATAGGCGTTGAGCCACTATGTCTGGCTGGCATGCTATATTTTTAAATAATGACTGTTCCGAATTCTCCAAATCATTGTGATTATTTAGAGAATATGGGTGTCGATAATTAATCTTTGCTTTTTTTCTCTTCAAAAAACTCTTCAGATTTGGATGTTGCAACAATAACAAAAACTGTAGTTGAGAATATTCGAAAGCAAGATAATGGTGACTTCAGCCATCATGACCTGGTTTCAGCCCTGGATACCGGCACCACTGAGGTGACTTGGGACAGGGGCAGAGGTGTTATTTTTTTACTTATTTTTTAGAGACAAATACAGGGTCTGGCTCTGTGGTCCAGGTTGGAATGCAGTGGTTCGATCACAGCTCACTGTAACCTTGACCTCCTGGCTTCAAGCAATCCTCCTGCCTCAGCCTCCCAAAGTGCTAGGATGACAGGTGTGAGCCACTGCACCCAGCTGGGTTATTTTAGATACGTGATGAATTGCTCAATCTTATGTAGCTTGCTCACTTCCTGCTATCCAAAAGGAATAGAAAGCTGTGTCTAAGAGAACAATTTTAGAACAGCACTTAGAGGAATCACATGGTTAAGCTGGGGATGTATATAACATAGAATTCCAGGGCCATATAGTCCAGCACATTGTTTCTGTTAGAGAGCTGTTAAATCAGTAAATAACCTAAGTTAGATCTTTCCATCATTTTGTGTAATATGAGGGAAAATGATGATTGCTGCAAATGCATACATACATTTTTTTCACCCCCACCTTCTCTACCTTCACTTCCTGATGTAAGTTAAGTCTAGTAATTTGCAGACCATCTTAGGAAAAAACAAAACTAGCACTTCTTTTGTCTGTCTCCTCCTGGAATGCATAGGAGGACCGTTTAAAGATCGACGTGATTGACTGGCTGGTGTTTGACCCTGCACAGAGGGCAGAAGCCCTGAAACAAGGCAATGCAATCATGAGAAGGTTCCTGGGTAGGCTTTGTTTCTGTACTTTTTTATTAAGTTTTCTTTTAGATCCAAGTTTTTTTGTTTGTTTGGTTGGTTGGTTTTGTTTTGTTTCGTTTTGTTTTTTTATGAGTAGGAGTGAGACCACTCTGTCGCCCAGGCTGGAGTGCAGTGGCATACTCACGGCCATCCCAAAGTCGACCTGCTGGGTTCCCGCGATTCTTCCACCTCCGCCTTCCAAGGAGCTGGAACTACAGGCGTGTGCTACCATGCCCGGCTAATTTTTGATGTGTTGTAGAGACAAGGTCTCACCAAGTTGCCTAGGCTGGTCTCGAACCTGCGGGCTCAAGCAGTCCACTTGCCTCGCCCTCCCAAAGTGCTGGTATTACAGGCTGAGCCACCGAGCCTGGCCCATGTATTCTTGAATTTGGTTTATTGGGTTTTTGCCTTTTCCACTCGGGGGTAGAAAACCAGCCACTCTTATGTATCAAACCTGGTATTAAGAAAGAAAACGTGTTTGCCTGTGAGTTGTTATTGTCCTGATCAAGTTTGCCTTCAGCCTCAGTCGCTCTCTGTAAGATGCAGAAGCATGTAAAGTACCTGCGTCTAGTGGCTTCTGCTGTGTTACCGTCACACTGAGGTCGGGAGAGAGCCAGTCCCCCAGGCAGAAAGACCACCAAGATTTTTAACAGACGTGGCTTCAGACCTGGAACGCAACACCCGCTGAGCATGGCATGAAGCCACTCCACAAGCACCGACAGGTGTTGACAAGTGTGCATCCTTCTTCACAGCATCCAAGAAGCACGAAGCTGCAAAGGAGGTGTTCGTGAAAATCCCTCAGGATTCCATCGCTGAGATCTACAGTCAGTGGGAGGAGCAAGGGCTAGAGAGCCCACTTCCTGCCGAGGACGACAACGCCATCCGCGAGCACCTGTGCATCCGAGCCTACCTGGTGAGGTGTCGGGCGCTTTTCTGAGGAGTCGGAGTTTTTGGCAAAAGTGGCATCGACTCGCCCCTCCCTTGAGCCTGCAGTGCTGACTGCTCCTGGGTGGAATCGTGACGCGTGTCCACGGGCATGGCCTCATCACAGGAGAGGGGTGTGGGCGGCTGGGACCTGAGTTTTCTCTAGACTCTGTGAATGCTGGTCTCAGAATCCATTCAGTCAATAACCAGGTGGCGACAGGGGTCAGGCAGTGTGGCCCGCCATGGGTAGCATCCTGTCCTTGCCCTCCTGAACCTCCTCACCAGTCAGGAAGGCAGGAGGTGTGCGTGCATCACAGGGTGACCCATGTCGATTCCATTCCTGGTCCGGTGCTCCCCCTGGAGTTGGTGCCGGGATGCCTCAATACATGCGCCATCCCGGTCTGCTTGGCAAAACGGTCCCTCACAGTAGGGCTTTTTGTATGCAAAAATAAGTATTCAACAGTTTAATTTCTTGATGCTGCAAAATTATTTCTGAGAACCAAATCTTTGAAAGTTGTGTGAAATGACAAAAGTGAAAACTTCCTTTTATGTGTTTTTTTCTTACATTGCAGGAAGCCCACGAGACCTTTAATGAGTGGTTCAAGCATATGAATTCAGCTCCGCAGAAACCGACCGTGGTTCCTCAGGCGACTTTCACTGAGAAGGTCGCTCACGAGCACAAGGAGAGGAAGTATGAGGTGAGCCGCCATGGACTGGGCGGGCGACTGCGCGGGAGGCTGCTCTGCGCGTTTGGATGGCACTGTCTCCACGCTGCTGCCTGGGACACATCGGCCGTCCTCCTGTTAACGCTGAACTTGGAGAAGTTTGGTCTGTGTGTAGGATATCACCCCAGCATGAAAACTGCCTCCAGGGGACATTAGCATGCGTTTATAATGTCAACCCTGTGGTGTTTGGTTTAGCTGCAGTCTTTTGATGTTGCTTTTAGGCTTGGCAGACCGAAACATCAGCTCTTTAGAGTGATGTCTGCAGATGTGTTTCTGTCTGTGCTTTGTAAACGTTATTTATTGGCTTTTGTCCCTTAGGTGTCTGCCTTGTTTTTGTTTTACAGATGGATTATGGTATTTGGAAAGGGCATTTGGATGCCCTCACCGCCGACGTCAAGGAAAAAATGTATAACGTCCTGTTGTTTGTCGATGGAGGGTGGATGGTAGATGTTAGAGAGGTAAGCTGTGTGCCTCGTTTGTGGCCAAAAACAAACCAGCAGGCTGGGTATAGGGCTCACACCTGCAGGTCCAGCACTTTGAAAGGTGGAAGGACCACCTGAGCCAGGGGTCCCGGCTATGGTGAGTCATGACCATGCCACTGCACTCCAGCCTGGGTGACAGAAACTCCAAACAAAACCCACCTTGTGTTTTCTTTTTTTTTTTTTTAGTTGGAGTCTCACTTTGTCGCCCAGAT
>NW_007074465.1:97707-110869 GCF_000164805.1 Carlito syrichta
CCACTCACCTCAGCCTCCCAAAGGTGCAGGATTACAGGCTGAGCCACCGAACCCGGCTCCACTCTGTGTTTTCTCAGGTGTTGTTCGAATAGGAGCATCTTCCAGTCTTACATAATCTGTGCGGTTTAACTACAAATCCATATTTTAGGCTAAAATGAAAGTACTAGCCAGGGAATAGGGATATTTGAATCTTGGGTAAACTAGTACTTACGTTTAATATGTTCACTCAGGATACGAAAATCTACTTTGGAAAAGTCCTAGATCTAAAACTGTAGTTACTTATGTGCCTGACTCCATTTGAGCTGTGACAGCATGCAGTGGGGTCAGGGCAAGGCGGTGGCTCTTGCCTCAGCTGTCTGTCTGCTCATCCTGGCAGACGTGACAGGCAATGCAAGTGCCCCCAAGGCTCTGGTGTGACTGGTCTGCAGACTGGTCAAGAACCAGTCGCAGGAGAACAGATGCCACAGAAGAGCCCAGGGCAGGTCCTTTCTAAGTTCAAGCAAGGAAAAGACATGTCTGCCCAGAGGGATCTGGATAGTGCTCAAGGGGTGGCGTTTGCCAGGCCTTGGACACACGGGGCTGGTGAGTGGCTGGGGAAGGAGGGGAGAAGCCTGACCCTGGTGCGACAGGAGCCATCTCAGGAGTGGCTGGGGAGGGGTGTGCGGGGGAAACACCAGGCGTGTCCTGGGTGCCTTTTTTCCCACCACCCTCCTCGCCTCATTACTTCCCTTTAATTTTAGCTTCCGCAATTTTTTAGCTTCCCTGGCCAGAGGCATCAAGCGGTGGGGCCCGGAGCCTAGGCTCAGCCCCAGTCTCCCGCTGCTGCTGCTGACAGAGACCATCCCAGGCTCCACTTGTGCCCCAAGTTCACCACAGAACGTCCCCGACCAGTGTCTGGCCCCTGCAGGCACCCAGCACAGTCTTGCCCCACTCATGTCAGTGCTAAGGGAGGTCACATCTTAATGCTGCAAAATGTGAATTGTCACTTAAATGGTGAAAAGGCTTGAGTGCCTTATTTTTGCATGGTCATTCTGACAGTTATTCTTAGTAGATTAGGACACAAAAGACAGTCTATGGTCTCATCTACTTTTATGAGACACGGATGAAAAGCTTAAGTGACACATTATGTTTCACCAGCTCTGTAAAAGTGACATTCAGTCTCAGTCATTTCTTCAAGACTCATCTAGAAAAGCATGCTTTTCTCAGCAGTCACCTCTGTGAGTTCACATGTCGATGGAGTAGGGAGCGGGGTTCCTGCTCACACCCTCATCCCTGTGTAAGTTTAGAAAGCCCCTCCCTTTGGGAGGCAGAGGCAAAAGGATTGCCTGAGCCCAGGGGTTTGAGATCAGTCTGAGCAACTGTGTCTACAGTAAACAAAAAATTAGCCAGGCATGGTGGCTCACGTCTTGTGGTTCCAGCACTTGGAAGGCTGAGGCGGAAGGATTGCCCAAGCCCAGCAGTTCGAGGCTATGGTGGCCGTGAGCATGCCCTGCACTCTGACCTGGGTGACAGAGGGAGAGTCTGACTCAAAAAAAGATAAATATAAAAGCCCCACCCTGCACAGGTGTGCTCCACTAGGTGTGTGTGGCTGAGTGGAGCCCAGTGGAGTCCATACCGCCGTGTGCTGTAGCCCCGTGTCATGGCTATTCCTCAGCTGTGCCACGCGTTTTCGGTGCCCACCATGTTGTTGGCTGATGGGGTGAGGGCAGAGCACCCACCATGTTGTTGGCTGATGGGGTGAGGGCAGCGTCTGCACCTGCCTCCGCTGCTTGCCTTTGCCTACCCCGGGCCCTGCCATCTCCCCTGCTTCTGCCTGGATAGCTCATGGGCTTTTCCACGTGAGTGTTCATCCTCTCCCGCCAGAGCCTCCCACGCATCCTGGTGCTGTGAGGATGAAATGTGCATTTTTCTCGGTGTGCAGGACCGCCTGTTGCACACCCCCTTGTGCTCCCCAGCCCTGTGTCCTGTTCTCCTCTCGCTGTCAGCCTGTGGGCCTCTTGCTGGTCCCCCTGGGCCTCGAATGCTCTTCCCAGGGTTCTCCCAGCCACCTGCACAGGGTCCTCTGGACGGCCTCCCTGCCCGGATGGCATGTGCCTACGTCATATGCACATCCCCCCGTCCCTGCCTGTCTCTGTGCTCAGCCCCATTAGGACATACCCTGTCTGGAGGGGGTCGTCTTGTTTTCTTCGCATCTCTGGCCCTCACAGGGAACACTTGGTGCCTGGAAGTGGCATGCTACTGCAGTGGGTGCACTGCCACTGGCTGGGGCCGCTTGCAGTGTCAGTCAGCACAGTCCCTGCCGTGGCAACATGTGTCTGCCACTGAGGTTCTCGTGTACGAGGCACCACGTGTCCCCAGTGGAAAGGCACTGTGGTCCATAGCTCTGTGGGGTGGCCCAGGGCTTCTCCTCGCTCAGCTGAGACATTAGGCTGCAGCAGAGCGGTCTGGCTCCTCTTCCTTGTGGCAACTGCAGGGCCCCAAGATGAAGTTCTGGAAGGTGCTTGGTCTGTGGTGCCAGAGTGCGTCCTTCCAGGAGAGACAGGCCAGGAGAAGCGGGGCAAGGATATGGCAGCCGCGTGTCAGGGACGCAGAAGCCCAGAGCCAGGCACCACCATCCAGCATGGAGGGCCAGGCCCAGAGAGCGGCAGCAGGTCAAGGATGGGGCTCAGCGAGGCCTTGGGGGTGAAGGCGCCTTCCCTTCCGGCGCAGGAGGGTGCAGGCACGCTGCGTGTCCTTCACATCCACCTCAGACGATCTCAAGGCCGGCAGACAGCGCTGTCCCTTGCGGGGAAACCAGCCCAGAGTAGCCCAGATCAGCACCGCCTCCCACGGGTAGATGGTACAGACTGCATGGTCGGTCAGCGTCGGCCAGATCTGCCTTGGAAAGGCGTGTCACAGCTGGGCATGGTGGCTCATGCCTGTATCCCAGCACTTTGGAAGGCAGAGATGAGAGGATTGCGTGAGCCCAGGGGTTCGAGACCAGCCTTAGCAACACGGCAAGACCTTGTCTCTATAATAAGTCAAAAAATAAGCCGGGCATGGCGACGTGCACCTGTGGTTCCAACTATTTATAAGGCTGGGGCGGAAGGATCGCCAGAGCCTAGCAGGTCGAGGCTGGGGTGGCCTTGAGTGTGATACTGCACTCCAGCCTGGGCAATGGAGTGAGACTCCACCTCAGAAAAAGGAAAGAAAAGCATATCACAGTTGAATGTGACAGTCCCTCTATTTTACCAGGCTTTTCAAAGGACCCGCAACTACTGTGACTTATCCTGTTCTTTGTCTTGCTCTGCGCTGTCGTCCTGGAGATTTCCTTTCTGCCGTGCGGTTGGGCACTTGTCCGACATGGATGTGTCTGAGGAAGCACAGAGGGCGAGGGGCTGTCTTCCAATTGTCCACCGTCTGCGCAGTATCTAGAAAGATCTGCGTGTGTGGAAAGGGATGCTTGGTTTTCCTCGGATATGTTAGTTCTGACTCGTAAATTGTATTCGAATCTGTAGGTTCTTCAGTTGTTAAAAATTATACAAGGAAATTGTAACTTCCGTTTCTGCACTTACAATCAGCACGTGCAGTGCAGCCACCCTCTGTGCCCTGTGCAGGACTCCTGACAGGCCGCTGTGTCAGGTCCTGGCCCGAGCCACTGTCTAGACCTGGTAGGCCCAAGGCCTGGGGATTCCTTTTGACTCTGACTTTTGCTCTAATGGTGTTCCGGTTTTTTTTTACTCTTTCTGTGCATGTGTTTATTCAAAACATACTAAGTTTCTTGGAAATACAAGTTCCAAAGTGGTTTGATTTTGTTTTCACCCCTGTGACCCTTGTAGCACACCTGGTTCGTCTTTGTGCTTTTTAGCCATACGATCTCATCTAGGTACCGTGATCAAAGCCCTTCTGTTTTATTTCGAGCCAGGGCCTCGCTCTGTGCCCAGGCTGGAGTGCAGTGGCATGACCTCAGCCACCACAGTCCCAACCCTTTGGGCGCCACAGACGTCACTGTGTCTGGCTAGATTCATTTTCGGTAGAGACGAGGTCTTGCCCTGTAGCCCAGGCTGGTCTTGAGCTCCCGGGCTCAAGCCAGCCTCCCGCGTGGGCCATCACACCCTTATTTTGTTTCTGGTGGGCGTGAGAGCATTAGAGAAGCTATGGCCCTGTTGCGTCTGGCCTGGGTCCACGCGTGGCTTTTCCCTCTAAGACCACGTAGCTGAGACGATCCCTGGCATCTGTCTGCAGGATGCAGAGGACGACGACGAGCGCGTACGCCAGATGGTCCAGCTGCGGAAGCTGTGTCTGCCGACGCTCTGCTTCCTGCTGCACGCGGTCCTGCACGGCACCGGCCAGTTCCAGGAGTGCCTGCAGCTGGCCGACATGGTGTCCTCTGAGCGCCACAAGCTGTACCTGGTACGCTCACTGTGGGGTTGTGGCATGCCTGGGTGCTGGGACGCGTGCCGTGGGCTGACTTTTGGGAAGATGTGTTTGCACTGCAAGTCATTCTTGGATCTCCATAACGGGATGGTCCAGCGTCGGCGTTTGTGCCTTTTCCCAAAGCGTGTATCTGTTTGTGAGCGGGTAGGCGTGTCCAGACAGGCCCTGAGGACCAGCCGGGAGGCTGCAGCCACTCTAGCTTAGCAGCCCCTGGCCCCACGAGTCCCAGAGCCCGGCTGCTCCTGGCGTGAAGCTGGTCAGCGGGATTAGGTGCCTGGCTCATGCCCGGCTCTCTGTAACCCTTTCCCTCCCCAAAACCAGGTGTTTTCCAAGGAGGAGCTGCAGAAGCTGCTGCGGCAGCTGCGCGAGTCATCCCTGGCACTCCTGGACCAGGGGCTGGACCCGCTGGGGTACGAGCCTCCGCCATAGCCCGCCACTGCATCACGCTGACTTCGGGACCAGCGGGGGCTTGTAAATGCCTGCATTTGTCACGGCTGGGTTTTTTCTTTTGCGTTATCATGTAAAATGTGGACATTTGACTTCTGTGCCTTTCAGAGGTGACACTTTGAAAACTTAATGTAAGAAATCAGTATTTTCTGTGTGTGTTTGAATAAGATTATATGAAAATTGAAGTTTTTTGGTTTTACAAACTCCAGGATTGTTTCTCTACACGTAATAAAGAAATTAAATTCCCTAGCTAATTTTTCCTGTTAAGTGGTCTGTATCTTAAAATTATAAACCAAGATGAAAGTAGATTCATCTTCAAGCCAGGTATATAGCTTTTCAATCATCATAAAAGTCAGTCACTTTTAAATATTACAGTTGAGAGGACTGTATCAAGAATGTTTTGTAACAGAATATGCTGTTTTCTTTATTTTGAAGATACTTCTAGTTTATCTTTCATTTAGTAAAACTATTAAAATAGTTTAGAGCCAGGCACGGCGGCTCACACATGTGATCCTGCATTTGGGAGGCAGAGGTGAGAAGATGGCCTGAGTCCAGGGGTTTGAGACCAGCCTGGACAATTTGGCGAGACCTCATCTCTTCAGTAAATTAGCCAGGCTTGGTGGTGCATGCCTGTGGTTCCAGCTACTCAGAGACTGAGGCGGAAGGATTTCCTGAGCCCAGCAGGTCGAGGCTGTGGCAGCCATGAGCATGCTCCTACACTCCAGCGTGGGAGACACAGTGAGACTCCTACTCACAAAAAATAAAATAGGTTGAAACGTTCTTAAGATTCAGCCAGTATCTGGCTCATGGTGAGGCTGGATACGTCAGGGGTCCAAGTTCAGCCCTTCCCAGAGAGGAAATGCTATAAGTGTATTTAAAAAAGCCATCACTGCCGGGCACGGTGGTTCACACCTGTATTCCCAGCACTTAAGGAGACAAAGGCGAGAGGACTGTCTGAGCTCAGGGTTAAGACCAGCCTGAGCAACATGACAAGACCTCTTCTCTACAATAAGTCAAAAAATCAGCTGGGCATGGTGGCACACGCCTGTGGTTCCAGCTCCTTGGAAAGCTGAGGTAGAAGGATCGCCTGAGTCCAGCAGGTTGAGGCTGCAGTGGCCGTGAGTATGCCACTGCACTCCACCCTGGACACAGAGTGAGACTCCCACTCACACAAGAAAATGCTGTCACTAAAAGATACAGGCAAGAGCAGGAAGAAACCATCTCCAACAGGAAGGGTACCAAGGAAGTCATGCGTGGGCTGGTGTTTGAGGGATGCACTGGATTAGCAAAGGCGGGTATTTGGGAAGTGGGGGCTCCAGCAAGGAGGGGTCAGGGTGCACAGAGCCTGGAAATGGGGAACACAAGGCTGGTTATGAGTCCCAAGGAGACTAAGCCAGGGCCTAGGAAGGGGAAATGTGGGGCTGGCCATGAGCCACAAGTGAGCCACAGGCCAGCGGGTAGGGCTGACAAACAGGAGGCGGCTGAAGGAAGGACGGGCTCCAAGGGAAAATGCCTCTCAATGGGAACCTGAGAACCATCAGAATCACCTGAGGAATCTGTTACATGTGTGTTCACAGACACCACCCCAAAGAGGTTTGGCTCAGGAGGCCAGACCAGATCACAGAATTTGCATTTTTAGATAGAGTCTGCCACCAGTGGTTCTGATGAACTGAGTTTGGGGTTTTCTGGCCTAAATCAGGCAGGTACCAGCCCTCTAGGCAGGCGCAACTGCCTCCTGGACAGCAGGTGGCAGAAGGCGTGGAGGCAGAGACTAAGCCTCAGGGCACGTCTGCTGTTGTGAGTGAGGCAAAGATGGCGCATCCTCATGGAAGCCGCCTGTGCTCATACCTGCTTCACATCCATCTTTTTAAAACTGAGCTGAGCTAACACAGAACTGCCCACGTAACAAGACATGCATGGGATCCAGGCAGAAAATACAAAATACTGATGAGGAAGCCAAAAAAGCAGAACAAACGGAAGACATTCCATGTTCATCCACTGGAAGACTCTGCACAGTAAGGTTCTTCCCCAGTAGATAGTCAGGTTTAGTAATTCCCATCAACTCCAACAAGAAAATGGATTGTTCCCTACCGGCCATTCGAGGTGTGGCACTGGTGTGCGCCAGCAGGGGTCCCCCAGTGCTGACTATCACAGCCCTGACTTCTACACTTACAGATGGCTTCACTTCAAATGGAAGTCCACACCAATAAAGCAAGTGTGGCAAGACTTTACCTGGTGAGTCCACGTGGAGGGCACAGGGTATTTTTTATACTAGTCCTTCAGCTTTTCTACAGACTTAAATTGTTTCAAAATAGAAGCTTTGAAGCCGGGCTCGGTGGCTCAGCCTGTAATCCCGCGCCTTTGGGAGGTTGAGGTGAGTGGATTGCCTGAGCCCGCGGGTTCGAGACCCACCTGGGCAGCAAGACCTCATCTCTACAATAAATCAAAAAATCAGCCAGGTGTGGTAGCGCATGCCTGTAATTCTGGCTACTCGGAAGGCTGAGGCGGAAGGATCACCGGAGCCCAGCAGGTTGAGGCGGCGGTGGCTGGGAGCGGCCACTGCACTCCAGTCTGGGCGACAGAGTGAGATTCCAACGCAAAAAAAAAAAAAAAAAAAATAGAAGCTTTGGGTAGACTTCAGTTGTGAGAGAACCACTGAATGTCTCGATGGAAAACTCACTCATACCACACCCAGAAATAAGAGATGGACTACGGACCTCAATAAGAAAGGTAAAACTGTGAAGTCCGCCGAGAGAGGAACGCAGCCAGCCACCTGAGAAAGAACGGAGCTTATCAGAACTCCTGCCGGGCTGAGCCTCAGATGGTGTCAGCCCCGAGTTAAAGAAGGGGGCTGATCATACAGGGCCGGGTTAAAGCGTTGTTTGGGCAAGTGGCCTGAATTAATGCAGGGCCAGGTCAGGAGGCGACTGGGAAGTTTCCATGGGGCCGAGCATCTTGACCAAACAGCCTAGGGCGATAGGGCTTCTGACTTAAGTTGGAGTTTCATGACACCGGCTGGGCATTTTACCACCTAGTGGGTTGCTGATTAACTGTCAGCTTCAAAGTGAGAATTTTTAGGTGTCTAAGATTGTTGACAGTGTGCCCCTAATGAGGTTTTCCAGAAGCCTCTCGCATATGGCTAACATTACAAAACTAAAATTTCATTAGAGAACTAACTAGACTACAAAGCTTTTAAGAAAAATGGACAAAAACTTACCTGAGCATGGTGGCCCATGCCTGTAGTCCCAGCTACTGGAGAGACTGAGGCAGGGACTGCCTGAGCACAGGAGTTGGAGGCTGCAGTGAGCCGTGATCCTACCACTACACTCCAGCCTGGGTGACAGAGTGAGATCCAACTCAAAAAAAAGAAGAAAATGGAGACTATAACCTGAGAGCTACAAGAGACAGAATGCAACAACATTTAAGGAAACAACTGATTCCTTAGAGCCCATCGGAATTTAAAACTTCTGGCTGGGTGCGGTGGCTTACGCTTGTCATCCCAGCGCTTTGGGAGGCAGAGGTGAGAGGATTGTCTGAGCCCAGGGGCTCAAGACCAGCCTGAGCAACACGGTGAGACCTCATCTCTAGAACAAATCAAAAAATAGCTGAGCATGGTGCGCACCTGTAGTTTCTGCTACTTGGAAGGCTGAGGTGAAAGGATTGCCTGAGCCCAGCTGGTCGATGCTGGGGTGGCCATGAGTGTGCCCTGCACTCCAGCCTGGGCAACAGTGAGACTCCGACTCAGGAAAAAAAACAAAACTTAAAATAATAATTAAAAAAAAAAATCAAAAGACACCAAGAAAATTGCCCACAGACTAAGAAAATACTTGCAAAAATATACCTGGTCTAAAAAAATTGTATCCAGAACATATACATGAAAAAAGAAAAAGCATTTACAAGTGAGCAAAAGACTAGAACAGATGATTTCTAAAGAAAGATGTGTGCATGATGCACCACCAGTGGAAAAGTGCTGAAGTCCAAGCAGTGTGAGACAACCCTGCACACCATGCGGGTTCTAGACAGCTAGCTTGAAAGACTAACACCAGCAAGTGTGGCATTAGGACTGACAAATGGTTGGGACTGTTGAGTCAGTCTCTCTCTGCCACCCAGGCTGGAGTGCAGTGGCACCATCACGGCTCACCGCAGCCTTGGCCTCCTGGGGCAGGTGATCCTTTCTTCTCAGCCTCCCCAGGAGGTGTGCGCCATCACACCCGACTACTGATTACTTCTTATAATCACCTACCCTTTAGCCCAGAAATTTCACTCCTTCATAATTTACCCAAGAGAAATGAAATGAAAATTTCACAAAAACACTTGTACAAAAATATTTAAAGCGGCATTACCGACAATGGCCAAAAATTAGAGGTGACCTACATGCCCACTGGCAGAATGGGTGAACAGACTGTGGCCCATTCATATGAAAGCATACTACTCAGCAATATGCAGTCCAACAATTAAGTTCACGAACTCACCCTAGAAAAAGCACTCCACACTGCATCTCACTACAGTCACCTCCAAAGTCCTCCCCTTGAGAAGTCATGCGCCAGCACCCAGTCCACCCATCAAAGCAGTTCTGGAACTCTCCTTCTGGAATAGCTATCAGAGCTGTCGGTGCAAGAATGTCCGAGTTTGAATCAGAGCAACGAACAAACATGAAATGTCTTGTTAAACTTGGCAAGAGTGGAAGCGAAATCAAGGACATGTTACTTCAAGTTCACGGGGCTAAGGCCATGAAGAAAGCAGCAATGTACAAGTGGGTTAAATGTTTTTCTCAGGGGACAGAAAGCCTCGCTGATGAAGAGCAGTCAGGACGGCCAGTAACGAGCCGAACTGACAAACATGACAAAAGCTTGTCGAATCGTGCATCAAAATCATAGGCTGGCTGTGAGAAGCATAGCAGACCAAATAAACTTCGATAGAAAAACAGCTAGGAAAATCTTAACTGAAAATCTTGGCACGAGAAAGGCGTGTGCAAAACTGGTCCCGAAGGAGCTCTTGCATCACAAGGCACCAGCTCACGCAGCCCTGTCTGGGAGGGAGTTTTCGGCCAGTCCACAAACGACTGTTGGAGCACCCTGCCTATTCACCTGGTCTAGGCCCCAGTAACTTTTTTCTTTACCTGAAAATAAAGGAAATATTGAAAGGAAGACATTTGATAACATCCAGGACATCAAGGGTATAATACGATGACAGCTGTAATGGCCATTCCAGGAGTTCCAAAACTACTCTGATGGGTGGACTGGGTGCTGGCATTGGTGTATGGCTTCCCAATGGACGTACTTTGAAGGTGACCGTGGTGATACTCAGCAATGAGGCGTGGAGCACTTTTTCTAGGATGAGCTCGTGAACTTAGTTGTCACACCGCATACAAGAACCACTGATGTGTTCCAGAGGGGACCTGGGCACACACGAGAGCATGTGCTGTATGACCCGTTTCTGTGGAATTCTGGAATAGTCAGCACTACCCTATGGTGAGAAAATGAGGACCGTGGTTTCCTCTAGGGCAAGGGAGGATTTTCTGGGAAGGACCCTAGGGAGCTTTGTGAGGTGAGGGAAATGTTCTGCATCTCTCTGGCAGTGTGGGTTACAAGATGTGTCTGTCAGAAATTGTGCAGTGATGGGGCTGCCTATAATTCCAGCATGTTGGGAAGCTGCAATGGGAGGCTCTAAGAGCCCAGGCGTTTGAAGCCAGCCTGGGCCTCAGAGCGAGGCCCTGTCTCTACAAGACCCTGGCTGCTTTACTTTTTTCTTTCTTTTTTCTTTCCTTTTTTTTTTTTGAGGTCTTGCCATGTTGCCTAGGCTGGTGTGGAACTCCTGGGCTCATGTGTTCCTCCAAACTCTGCCTCCCAAAAGTGCTGGGATTACAGGCGTGTGCCACCATACCCAGCCTCCCTACAGATAATTTTTCAAACATCAGCTACGTGTGGTGGAATGTGCCTGTAGTCCCAGCTACTCGGGAGGCCGAGGTAGGAGCCTCACTTGAGCCCAAAAGGGCAAGGCTGCATTGAGCTATGATTGTGTCACTGCCCTCCAGCCTGGGCCACAGAGCGAGACCCCCTCTCTAAGATAAATTCAAAATTGTTCAGTGATGACCTACACAAGTGGATGAATGTGAGAAATTACCTTTAAAACTCAAATGCTGGCTGGCAGTTTTTCTTTTCTGAGCATCTTGCCCATGGCAGGTCTTTCACCATGAACCTTCCTTTTTTCTTCTCTTCTTCTTCTCATTAGTAAACTTTTTAAAAAATGAATAAAATAAAAAATAAAACTCGAATGCAGGTACAGAGAGCACCTGAGATACCTGGAAAACAAGGGCGGCTGTGTCGGACTGGCTGCCGTGTCCAGGTAGGTTCACTGCCCTCCAGCTACAAGTATGACAGTGTCCACAATGAAGGAGGGCGAGTGGGCAGTGCAGCCGCAGAGGCTTGGGTCTGCATGACGCTCGCACTCGGTTCCAGCTGCAAATCGACACCATGAGCCTCTGTCTTGCCAGCTACAGGCGAGTCAGGCTCACCTTTCCAGACCTGGGACCAGGGCTCCAGCACTGGGAATGGAGGCAGAGGAGCTCCTTAGCCAGCTGGGTCAGCCTGCAGCACTGGATGAGCATTGAGGAGGTGCCAGACCCAGGGGCCTTGGATGGCAGGACCCACAGGCTGTTGGGATCCGCCAAAGGCTCCGTCATCTTTCCCTGCAAATTTCAGAGCTCATATTTTGACTATTTTCAAATATTAGAAAAAGGATTGACAAAAGCAGAACGTGGCATCCATGCCAAGAACATCAGCCTGGAGCTGCATGCCTGGGTGCCAGGGAACGGAGGCCTGTGGGGAGTCCTGGGCCTTCCCCAGAGGTGGGGGTGAGCTGTAGTTGCAGCTACACACGATACCGAGGTGGGAGGATCGTCTGAGCCCAGCAGGTCAAGGTTGCGGCGGCCGTGATGATGCCGCCGCCCTCCAGCATGGGCAACAGAGCGAGACTCCAACCCAAAAAACAAATGTATAGTTAGATTAAAGTACATCCCTGCGGGGAGCCTCCAAGATGTGAAGTCAGGCCCGGCGGGGGTGGGATTCGGGGTTGCGAGAAAGATGAAAAAAAAAAAAAAGGATCTATTAACACGCAGCCATAAAGAAGGACAACGCTGCGGACTTTGCAGCAACTGGGATGGATTCAGAGTCCGTCACACGCAGCGTTGGTCCCGGAAACTAAGCGCCGAGGACCACGGCCTCTCCCACAAGCGGACCCCGAGCCCTTACCATGCTGCCAGAGACGGCGATCGGCAGGAGCCGGACCCTGCCGGGTTGGGGGCACAACGCCCATGGGGCCCTGATCCCAAAGCAGGCGAAGTGGGTGAGTCTACCGGGGGACGTCCCCCTATCTGCTTAAACCTGCCTTGTGCCCCCGTCTTTAAAGCAAGATTTTCAAAAATCAAAAAGAAGAGGCGCGCAGAAGGTAGAGGAGAAAACAGCTCGCTTAGAAAGTCAACGGGGTTCGAGACCCGCCTGGGCAACTTGGCAAGACCTCATCTCTACAATAAATCAAAAAAATCAGCCGGGCGTGGTAGCGCGCGCCTGTAGTTCCAGCTACTTGGAAGGCTGAGGCAGAAGGATCGCCGGAGCCCAGCAGGTCGAGGCTGCGGTGGCTGGGAGCGGCCACTGCACTCCAGTCTGGGCGACAGAGTGAGACTCCAACTCAAAAAAAAAAAAAAAAGAAAAGAAAAAGAAAAGAAAGCCAACGAGGGAGGGGACCGGCGCCCCAGACCCCGAGGTCCCAGAGTGACCGGGCGGCGTGCTGTCGCGTCATCACGAAGGGACCGGCCGGCGCGCGCGCTGACGTCAAACGGCAAGGGGCAGTCACGTGACCACCTCCCCGGGCGGGGTCCGCCGATGCTTGCAGGTGGCGAATGCAGATGTAGTCAGCCTGGGTCCTCCGGGCGGAGGCGAGCGCCTGGAACACAAAAGCCGCCGGGAGGGTCGTGATCGGCCACCGAGCGCTCCCTCTGAGCACCCGGGTCTGTCCCCGGCGGGCTGCCGGAGGAACCCGACAGCTTCGCGGCGCCAGGCGGCCGCTGTCTGGCTACACCGACTCCACGTCGCGTCCCTTCGATAAAATAAAGCGCGGACACGCTTCGGCACCCAAGGCCTCCCGGGAGAGCATGGGCCGAGCGCTCGTGGAGCAAGGCGGGGCTGCGGGAGCCGGGAGGCGGGCACCGGGGAGCCCCACGCGCCTGCGCGGTTGGCGGGGGAGGCCCCGTCCACGGCCCTGGGCGGAAACGGCGGCGCCCCGAGACACGTGGCGGCGGCGG
>NW_007074465.1:111557-130365 GCF_000164805.1 Carlito syrichta
TCAGGGCCTGCGCCCCCGAGGGTCCGCGTGGACGCCCGGGTGTGGCCCTCCGGCGAGTCCCGGCTAGGCGTTCCCTGCGAAGGGCGGCGCGGAGACCGCGCCTTTGCGGTGCACCACGCCGGCGCGCGGTCACGCCTGTCGTCCCCGCTCCTTGGGAGGCGGAGGCGAGAGGAGTGCCTGAGCCCGCGCGTTCGAGACCGGCCTCGCCACGGTACGTCCTTTAAGAAAACCAGCCGGGCGTGGTGGCACGCCCCTTGTTCCCAACTACTTGGGAGGCTGAGGAGGAAAGCTAGCCCGAGCCCAACGGGTCGAGGCTGCGGTGGCAGTGAGCGTGCCCCTGGCCCACTCGGAGGGAGACTCCGACTCAAGGGGCAAAAAGTGCTCAACGTGAACGTCAGCATAGCTGTGTCATCCTTCACGTTTAGGAAACGGGCTTAACGTCGGTTTTCCCAAGCGAAAAAGCCATGGATGCCGACTGACCGATTCCCAGGCGTTGCGAGGCCCAGCTATGCTTGCGTGTGTCTCTTGAATCTAACCTGAACGACGTCTACCTCTTTTTCTTTGCAGATTCCTATAACTCTAGGTGTAATCCTAAATTCTTATTACGATGTGAAGTTTAATTTCCTTGGAATGGTGTTTGCTGCTCTTGGTGTTTTAGTTACGTCCCTTTATCAAGTGGTTGGTAACTTTTTTTTTTCTTTATGTGCCTTTTTAGCAGATGTCATAAATGTTGAAGCTGTGTCCCAAGGTTTAGAAAATACAGTATAGAGACAATAGACTGTTGGGAAGAAAGCATAATTGCGTAAGTTGGCCGGAGGTGAAGAGGAGAAAGGAGGCAGACTTGGGTGCGTGAGACTCACCAGTGCCCACCTGTCGTAAGTGTGTGGGGTGGTGTGACGAGACTCTCTGGGGACTCTACAGACTGCGCAGTGAGACTTTTTGCCCCAGTTCCCTGGCTGTATCTGTCATGTGCTCTTTCACTGTGACATCTCTGGGAAGGGGCACTTGACCCGAGATTCGAACAGGAAAAGTTTCAGTCGGGCTCGGTGGCTCAGCCTGTAATCCCGCGCCTTTGGGAGGCTGAGGTGAGTGGATTGCCTGAGCCCGCGGGTTCGAGACCCGCCTGGCCAACTTGGCGAGACCTCATCTCTACAATAAATCAAAAAAACTAGCTGGGCGTGGTAGCATGTGCCTGTATTTCCAGCTATTTGGAAGGCTGAGAGGGAAGGATTGCCGGAGCCCAGCAGGTCGAGGCTGCGGTGGCCGGGAGCGGCCACTGCACTCCAGTCTGGGTGACAGAGTGAGACTCCAACTCAAAAAAAAGAAAAAAAGAAAAGAAAAAACAATATACTGTGACAGCGTGTGTACTGGCTCTTCATAATTTCTCTCTATTGGTAGAGCAAATTCTGCCAGTGGGCATCTCACTTGCCTGCAGCGGGCGTTCCATAGACATCTGTTCCTGGACTCACTTCGTTTCCGCAAGACCCCAACAAGCATTTTTTTGTTTCACGTATGGTGGGGAGAAAAATCGCCTGGTGCAGGGACAGTGAGATAGTGTTCTCTCTATACTGAAAACCTTGGTCTGGACATTCTGCATGGAGCCTCGGAGCCCAACTTGTCACCAGCTTTACGCTTGCGCAAGCATCCACTGGCCGAGCGCAAGGGCGTTCTTGTGGGGTGCTAGGGGTTCAGTGACTTCCCGGCGCCCTGAGCTTTCCTGCAGGGACCGTGTTAAGAAAAACATGCTGCCATCAAGTACGCTTTTTAAAAGCAGAGAAGCAGTCTGAGGGAGAGGAGGGTGGGGCTCCACTGCCTGCTCCTGGGCCCACGTGTAGAGAGGTCGGGAGGCCCAGCTCTGCTTTAAACCCCTGCTTGGTGCCCTCCGCGAGTGCCGGTTCTGTCCCTGGGAACAGCAAGTGAACGCTTCTGGTTATCGTTTGTGTTCAGTGCACTATTGTAGCCTAGTGTGAGTTAAACGCGTATCAGCTATCACAAGAAGTCTTATTTGTTGAACGTTGGAATTTCGTGTCCCCTTATACATGGTTTCATTTCAGAGGCACCGTCCACGTGGACATGATGGCATGTCCACACAGCCTTGAAATTGCCATAGGTTAGATCAGAGGGCCTGCTCCCCGGGGCAGTTTCTGAAGGGAGACCGGCCAGGAATGGCTGAATAACGGCAGCGTTCCTGTTAGTGAGTAGTAAAAGTGCTACACTGAGCGGGTGTGGGCTGGAAAACCCCTGGAGAGAGGTGTGGGGTTTCTGAGGCTCTTCCTCGTCCTGCTGGGGACGTAGCAGGAGCTCGAGGTGAGTGGCAGCTGCTGGCTTGAGTCATGGGGGGACAGGCAGCCCATTCATGCGCTCATTCCGGGGCGTCGTTTCTGCTCCCCGCGAGGAACAAATGTGAAAAGCCGCCATGGCCGGCGGGGCAGGGATGCCAAGACAGGGAGGGCTGCCAGGCAGGAGGACGGGCTGGGGGGGGCTGCCACCTGGGGAAGGAGTGGTGGGAGGAGCCCAGGGCTCCACTGGGCCAGCAGGCAGGGCTGGGACCGCCCGGGAAGGGCTATGTCCCCACTCAGCACCACAGTGGCACTTGGGTAGGCGGGATGGGCCCTCTTGGGTTGACCAGAGTCCCTGCAGCTGGGAGGCAGTGGGCATGGATAAGGTAGGCGCCCAGCCACCAGGACCGTTAGGACCTGGGAGAGCCCGGCCAAGGTGGACGCGAGGGAGGGGGGCTCTGCCTGGGGAGACACACCCACCAAGGGAACTCCCAGGGAGGCCCCAAGCGAGACTACCCGGAGGAGGTGGCAGGCGGTGGAGCGGCCCAAGAGGGAGGAAGGAGGACGCCGACTGTGCAGGTTCTGCAGAGGCCAGCAGGAGGAGGGCCGGGCATCCTGTGCTCCGGGTGGTCTGCCTGCTTGCGCCCGGTCGGCTGCCTCTACCGCTGGGGAGGCTCAGGGGATCCGTTCTCTGCCCTCCGCGCCCCTGGGAGGCCCTGGGTGGAGGCTGCTGGGAGCGCGGTTCCTTCCCGCCGTCCTTGCGAATCTGAAGGCCAGCTCGCGCCGGGCGGCTGGGGCTGGGACTGTGTGGTGCCACCGGCCCGGCTCCTGCGGCTTCTGGAGGACGGCAGGCTTTGCGGGCCTGCTGCTGCGGAGCGGGACAGCGTTTGGGGCTTGCGGCGGGGATGCGTCGGGGAAGGGTGGGGGGGGCGCGCTCCCACAAGAGAGCCTCGTGGAGGGAATTTCTCCAGCACTGGAGGGCTTTCTCGAGTGACGGGGCCGCAAGCCCCCCACCACGCACGCCCCCCAGGGGCAGCCGCGGCTGTGGTGACGCAGAGCCCCGCCCAGCATCCGTGTCTCTCCTATTCTCTCCACCCCATTTCCCGACCTCTGGGCCCCTGGGTGCCTCGACTTCCCCTGTTCGCTGGATGGGGAGGTCTCCTCCTCCTGAGGAGTTGAGAAAGGGGGCTCGGAGATGGCTGGGGGTGCCTTCTGTCAGGTGCTTGGTGCCGCTGAGGCCTCGAGGCCGCCTGAGCCATGGGCACCCACCAGGTGCTGACCGCCCTTCTCTGCCCGCAGTGGGTGGGCGCCAAGCAGCACGAGCTACAGGTGAACTCCATGCAGCTGCTGTACTACCAGGCTCCAATGTCAGCGGCCCTGCTGCTGGGCGTCGTGCCCTTCTTCGAGCCGGTGTTTGGAGAAGGAGGACTGCTCGGGCCCTGGCCGGCCTCTGCTCTGGTGAGTGCGGGCCCTGTGTCCCAGAGCCGCGTGACACGGTCACCTCTGCCTGCTGGCAGTGCCGTGCTTGGTTCTGAACGCTGCCTTGCATCTGAGCTTCACGGTGTCCACATTTCATCTTCACAGACAGTCTCCAAGGAAGGCCAGGCGAGCCTGTTGGTCAAATGAGGAAACTGAGGCTCAGGAAGGCAGAGGGACTTGTGCGGGGAGGGACAGCTAGTGTGGGAAAACAGGAGCCTCTCTGGCCACTCCGGCTGGACCTACAGGACTTGTAGTTTTTTGCCATGGAGATTTAGCCTCATTGGTTTTGTTTTACGGTGGTGTGTGCTGGTTACTGGGGCTTGAGATTTCGCACGCAAACTTGGGAGGATGCAGCACTCCGCCCGTCACCCCGCCCTCCTCGGGGGTGTCTGCCCCCGCCATCAGCCCTTGTCCACACAGGGAGGTTTGTCTCATCATGGCAGTGTGCCTGATGCCCACACGGTCTTGCTCTGTTCCAAGCACCCGTCAGAGCCCATCGCAAACAGCAGCCATTTAACCCTAACTCTCTCGGGTTTACTCCGTTATTTTTGGTTTTTGCTGAGGAGACAGAGGTGAGGGCCCAGCTGGTGGGCAGGGCTGCAGCCTGAGCCCAGCGTTTGTCCCCTGAGTTCGTGTCCTCCCGCGCCCTGCCCTGCTTGCCGCCCGTGAGCAGACGGTTGCGTTGGCTTCATGACACGCTTCCTTGGGAAGAAGGACTCGTGGGCGCTCTGGTGGTGTTCCCTCGAGCTCATCTGTGAAAAGGAGTTGTACTTCTACAGCTGCTTCCTGGGTACTTGTGAGGATTAAATGCATGGTAGCGTGTAAAGCCTTAAGAACAAGTCTTGGCGGGAAGTGTCCCATGAGTGCAGGCGATGAGTGTCGAGATTCTCGTACGTTCTCCTAGTTCTCAAGTGGCCCCTAAGCTCTTTGGGGTGGGAACTTCCTGCATAACTGGCTCCTCACCAGGTCTGGCCCAGCGTGGAGGATGGTGGGGGAGAATCCCCTGGGGAGGCTGGCTTGTTTTGCTACTCTTATTTTCTGATTTTTCGGTAATGCACGTGTATTGTTTCTGCGTAACAAGAGGTTGTGACGAACATGTTTTCCTGGGATGAGTAAGAAGGGTGAGCCTGAAAGTTCGCCTTCAGAGGAAGGGTGACTGCAGGACTTCCCGCTGCTCTGTGGGTGGAGCTGCCGCTCCGAGTCTGCGTGCTCGCACCCCTGGCGCCGTCTCCCAGTCGGGTCTCTCTTTCCAGCCCCGCTGCGGTTGATGGGGGAGAGTTGGGTTTCCCCGATGCTGATGGAGCGTGTTCGTGCTGGACGGCTGTTCCGGCTGCGGCCTCGCACTAACCCCCTTTCCGTTTGTCCGCAGCTGATGGTGCTGCTGTCTGGAGTCATCGCGTTCATGGTGAACCTGTCGATTTACTGGATCATTGGGAACACGTCTCCCGTCACGTATCCTTTCCGTTATGACTTGCACGCGCAGCCCTTGCCAGGACCGCGCACACCTGGCCCCACGGAGGCTCAGCCCCGCTGTCTTCGGTCTGACATGCGAGTCTGGAGGATTTCCGATGAACTGAGGAAACGGCTAACCTCTGTGTTGTGGATGCCTTTGAGTTTGCTCAAGTAGCAGGTGCCATTTCCCTTGTCAGAGTTGGCTGAGAGCGCCCCTCCTTACGGAGAGTGAGATCAAATGAGGGATTGAATGAGGGAGGCGGGGTCTGGGTTTCCAATCAGTGTTTCGGTATTTTAGTAACCAAGTGGGGGTCTGGCTAGTCCAGATAAGAAAAGAGAATTCCAGCTGCTGGTGTCTGGCTTGGTGTGGGGGGGGGGGCGTGCCTGGTCTTCTCGGTAGTGTTTCAGATCAAGGCATAGGGTTGTCCCCGTCCACCCTGCCCGACCCTTGGGGGAGGCCAAGAATGGATTTCCCAGGCAAGAAGACAAGGAGCATGCTTGCCAGTCAGCAAGAAATTGCCACGTGGGCAGACATGCGTCTCGTGCCTGATCGTGCCAGGCACACTTGGTGTGTGTCCGTCCCTTTAATCCTCACAGAGCTGAGGTGGAGTCTGTCATTTTATTTACAGAAGAGGAATTGAAGGCACAGAGAGGTTCGCTAACTCACTGAAACCACACAGCCGAGGCCATGATGTCCGTATTTGGACCTGTGCAGTCCAGTCCTAGAACTCAGCGGGATACTGTCAGATCCAGGCAGCCACGCAGGTGCCCTTTTCAGGGACACCCGTTCGGCTAGCAGGTGCCGACTGCCCACTGCAGACCTCCGCAGCTTTAGGATCCCTGTGTACCACGCATCCCCTGGAGTCGAGCCCATGAACGGAGTGAGCCCAACCAGAGCCTGGGCTCCCACGAGCCAGGTTCTGGTGGGAAGACAGACCAGGGACCAGGAGCATCTTCAGGTGTGGGCGTGGTGCTGGGTGGAGCCAAGGCCACGTGGAGAGGCAGCAGGGAGGGCCGGGGCTGTTGAGACGGGCGGGGCCAGGAGGCTGCACAGGAGGTAGCTTCTGAGTCCAGGCTGCGGAAACTGGGCTTGCTCCATGGCCCGGAAGGGAGGACCCACAGGCAGAGGCGGCAGGTGTGAGGACTGAGGGCGCCGTGTGGTTGGAAGGTGGCGGGCTGGGCGAGGGCCGCCATGCTGGAGGAATGCAGGCCACTGGGGTCTGAGCAGAGGGGCCATGTGCCTGGCGTGTCCTGAGAGGCATGCAGGCTTCCGTGTTGAGAACAGACCGAGGCAGAACTCTGGGTGCCATTGGCCTTCTGGGCTGCAGGCCTTTGGCAGCAGGGTGTTCGGCCTCCCGCCCTGCCAGTAGATGCCGGTGCGTGTCCTGTCCCCCGTCATGCCACCCAAAGACGTCAGTGGGCATGGCCCATGTGGTAGGACCTCCCACGGTAGAGCCACTGAAGGCAGGGCGGGGCAGGCAGGAGACCGCAGCTGGTTCCACCTAGAAATCAGGGCTGATGCCAGGAGGGGGCAGTGGGTGTGGCGGAGGTGGCTGGATTCTGGTGGTCCAGAGGGTCTGCTGAGCAGCTGGGCGAGGAGAGCCAGAGGCTGGGGACTGAGGTGGTCCGCCTGAGCCCCAAGCAGGGAGTCCTGTCAACGGGGCAGCGGCCCCCGAGGAACACGCCGGGGTGAGGCACGGTCTCCTGGGAGTCTGCACAGCCACAGAGTGTAGCCGGCCAGGCCAGTGGAGATTCCCAAGCAAGCTGGGAAGGAGAAGGGGCCCAAGGTTGGCTGTTTTGAGCCGGGGTCTCTGTCGCCCTTGCTGGAGTCCAGGCATGCTCACGACCACTGCAGCCTCGACCTCCTGGGCTTAAGCGACCCTCCTGCTGGGACCACAGGCACACCATGCCCGGTTAATTTTCTGTAGAGATGAGGTCTCGCTCTGTTGCCCCTGCTGGTCTTGAGCTCAAGCAGTCCTCCTGCCTTGGCCTCCTGAGTGCTGGGACTACAGGTGAGAGCTACCAGGTCCAGCGTTTGGGGTTCAGAGAGATGAGAGGAACGAAGAGGAGGAGGGTGAGCCCCTGTGTCCAGTGCTGCCCACGGAGCAGTTTGAGGAGGCTGGTGCTGCCTGGACATCATGGGGAGGTGGCACATGGCAGCTTCATGAGAACGTTCCCAGGCTTGGGCCACGGCCTGCCCGGAGTCGTAGGCTACTTGGTTTGTGGAATCCGTGAAGCCTTTCTCGAGTTTGCCTTTCCTCTCGTAGACGTGTTTTTAGACAGTCACGACCTACTTAGGAGAGGCTGCGGAGGCAGCAGAGTTGGGGCCCGTGGGCTTGAGGGTGCTCATGACCGAGGGTGAGGGACCTGCTTCATGGTGGCTCATGGCAGGCAGGGGTCCCTGTGTCGGGCCGTCACCTCCCGTGGACCAGCCCACACAGGCGCCAGCACCCTCCTGACGCTGCCACTGGTGGGGCTTCCAGGCTGCTTGGTCGACTCAGAGCCAGGAGAACCCGGGCCGGGAGGGGACAGACCCAGGGGTGGGCGCGCTCAGGGACTTGCCCTGGCCACTAGGAGACGCAGGGATGCCCGCGAGGTTGGTGGTCACTGGTGCCTGGGGCCATGAGTGGCGCGCTGGGAGCATCCTTGGGCGAGCTCTGCCGGCTGTGTCGCCGCGCACAGGCGCTTCCATCCTCAGGACAGCCTCCACTTCAGGAAGCTGAGGCACGGTGGGCCATTCCTCGTGTGGCTGTCAGGAGGGAGTCTGGAGGGCCCCCCACTGGACGGCAGCGAAGTGCTCATTTGTATAGGAAGAGCAGCGGCAATTAGACGCGACATGGCGGTTTTAAGGGCTCTGTGTGTGGCTTGTGTTCATTGGCTTGTTGTAAGTGAGAAAGCAGGGTTTGTTGAGAGGACAGAAAAGCTCCCACAGGGCAGGGAGACCCCAGGGAGCTGCCCTTGGTTTGTGTTTCAAAGGACCGAGGTGTGGAGAGATGCCTTCTGGCAGCGAGAGCGGCTGCACGCAGGGTTGGAGCACAGACCCTAGGCTTCGGTGCTCCGTCTGTGTGGGCTCCGGCTCGGCCACTTAGCCCTGGGCCTGGGGCGAGGGGCTCAGGATTCTTGCGCCCCAACTGTGGTGACCGGAAAGGAGTCGGCGGTGCAACTCTGTGTGCGGACCCTGCTTGGCGCCGCGGGGCCAGTTTACACCGCCAGTGCTCAGCGCCTTCGCTGGGCAGGAGAGTTGGCCTGAGCAGAACGTGAGCTGCGGTGATGTGTTGCCGCCTTGTTCCAGTGTCTTCCCCGCTACGTCGCAGCCCTTTTCTCATCTCCAGAGGTCAGCAGGGACGGTCGAGGCCCTCTCGTGTCTCTGGTCAGGCCCTGAGGACGGGGTGTCCTGTCCTTCCGTGGCGGGCGGCCATCATTCGGCTTCACAGTGTGCGTGTGGGCGCGCCCTCTGTCGTGTCCCCCCTTTTAATCCTTATCCACAACCTCAGCTACAACATGTTCGGCCACTTCAAGTTCTGCCTCACACTGCTGGGAGGCTACGTGCTGTTCCAGGACCCGCTGTCCGCCAGCCAGGGCCTGGGCATCGCCTGCACACTGGCCGGCATCCTCGCCTACACCCACTTCAAGCTCAGCGAGCAAGAGGCCAGCAAGAGCCGGCTGGTGCAGCGGCCCTAGCGGGCGTCACCGAGAAAAGGCACTGCCCAGGAGCAGGAGTGCATTGTCGCACGTGCACGTGTTTCTGGGAAGGCTGGGGCGGAGACTCACCGCGTGCTTGGCAAGGAGTGACACAAAGGACATTTATCCATACAGTGACTTTTTGTTAAAACTTAACTCTCTAAAACCAAAATGGTTCCCTCTTCTTTTCTAAGGCAATTGTGTGGAGGATGGGGCGGTTTGGTCACGCCAAGTGGGGAGGTGGGTAGGAGCTGAGCGCCACGCAATGACGCAGGAATGCCGTCCACACACGAGTGGGCTCAGGGCTCTCAGTGCTCAGCCTTCTGGGGAGGGTGCAGCAGACCCCGCCTGCCGTAGAGGGTCCCGGCTGTGGCCAGGCACTCGCGTCATGATGTAAGTCCAGCATTTCCAGTCAGGTGAACTTCACTTCTTGGGGACTTGGAGAAATGAAGTGTCTCTTAGAAAGTGTGACGCGCCAGGCTCGGTGGCTCAGCCTGTAATCCCGCGCCTTTGGGAGGCTGAGGTGAGTGGATTGCCTGAGCCCGCGGGTTCAAGACCCTCTTGGGCAACTTGGTGAGACCTCATCTCTACAATAAAATCAAAAATATTAGCCAGGCATGGTAGCACACACCTGTAGTTCCAGCTACTTGGAAGGCTGAGGCGGAAGGATCGCCGGGGCCCAGCAGGTCAAGGCTGCGGTGGCTGGGAGCGGCCACTGCACTCTAACCTGGGCGACAGAGTGAGACTCCAATTCCAAAAAAAAAAAAAAAAGAAAGTGTGATGCAGTGCCCGTAAGAAAAGACCCAACTCTCAAAGTACTCATTTTTCTTGTAGAGTTGACGTAAGAAGACATGTAATTCAGAACAACGATTGTGCTTGTTTGTAGGCCGCCTCTGCTGTTGAGCTTTCATCGAACTGTACGAGCTGTATGGGAGTCAAAAGCACGACGGCCGTGCTGAAGCGGCCCAAAGACCACCGCGCGCGGGACTGGCCGGGATGTGGCTGAGCCTGGCAACTACTCCTGGCCACTTGGAGCATCTCATACTGGCATTTCCCAATACCGCCTCCCTGCTGCCACTCCCTATCCCGGCATCTGAGGCGTCTGGGGTTTCCATGGTGTCTGATCTGGAGTGAGCCTTGGGCCACCCTTCTCTTAGGTCAGGCCCTCTATAAGCACCAGGCAGAAACTTGGCAGACATGCAGTGAGATTTGAAAGACAAGTAGAAAAACTAGTCCCATGAGTCTTTAAAGAGATACTTTTTTAAAATTTGAGGTATTTGAGAAAATAGCCAATTTCCACTTAAGGAAATATAATGCCACGTATTTAACTGAAAAGCATACAGATTGTGCCAAGAAAACGTAGACACATTTTAAGAAAGGGAAAAACTGCATGAAAATTGGATTGCTCAGTCTATACTGCTAACAAAAGATGAGTACAAGTCATGTTTGACCTCTGCGGTTTCAAGAAGTGCTCAGAGGGACCCCCATCGTGCCCAGACCCTTCTCATGACAGCCCACTGGAGGTGGGACACAGGTAATGTCTCTAAATGTGCACACGTTTTTCAGCAGCGTGCAATTTCTGCCTTTCACCTTCTTGACATCAGGGTATTGCGAGCAGCTGTTGTCACCACATACAGTAAGTTGAGGCAGGTCACTCCTGTGATAAATCACTCACTTTGTAAATGTCATTTATAAGCTTTAAGGGAGAAACAGCCCTGAAGAGAACAAACAGCCACATGTACAAAACCCGCCTTTCGCTAGGATGGTAACTTGTGTTTGTTATCACAATAAAAAATACACCACACCCCCCTTCTGGGCTTCAAGAGTTGTTTTCCTGGGCATGTTGGGGCAAGAAGCCTCTCTAAGGGTCTGTCTTGGAGAACATGGGTCAGTCTGTGTGTGGTCAGTGTGTGGTTTCCTGTTGTGATTTAAATACTCGGGTTCTCCGTTTACAAATGTCCATTTACTGTGCTGAGGAGGACTGGACAGCTTGTTTTTGCCAGAGGAGCTCGAGTGTTGTGCATCTGAGACACGGTTCTGTGTGTTGGAGTTAAGATTCTTCCCAGGCACTGGAGAGAGGTGTTTCAGTGTGATGAGGAGCCAGGGCGTCTACACGGGAACCACAGAGCCAGCCTGTATCTCAGGGAGATGCCCAGCCAAGCGGCCCTCGGGAGGGCCCCAGTGTAGACACCGGTAGGAGCAAGGAGGGCAGTGGGCAGTGTGTGTGTGAGTGGCATGTGTGCGGCTGGAGCTGGAGTCCCAGCAGCTTCCTGTGCTCTGAAGACAGTGGTCCCGTGGCAGGGAATGTCCTGGGGAGCTGTGCGATGCCCGAACTGGGACAGCCAGCCGGCTTCAGAGGAGCCCACCCTCCGTCATGGCGCAGCTGGACGTCCACCTGCGTCAGATGCCTGGACTCGCGTGTCGCCTGCTGGAAATGAAGAGCCCTCCTTCCCACTGATGCTGCAGGTCAGCCACGAGGGGAGCGTGTGTGCCGTCCTGATGTGGAGTCCAGGGACCACGCCCCGCCCAGCAAGAATGCACATCAAAAGGCCTCCCATTTCCTTGCTGTTCTTTGGTGCTGGGTCTGCACTGGGGCTGAGGCAGCGCTGTGGACAACAAGACGCGACCCTGCATCCCGCAGTCCTAAGGAAAGAGTGCTGTGAAGCCAGCGCTGCGGGAGTCTGCTACTAGCGCCTGGGTCTCTGACAGGGCAGGTTCTGCCAACGCAGAGCAGACAGCCTGGCCGCAGTGGCTGCTGGGCAAGGGCGAGCTGGAACTCCATGGAGAGGCAGCTGTGAGCCAACAGGGAGGGTGTCGAAGGAGGGGGGTCGGGGGAGACCACCAAGGCCTCGGGTGCCATGAGCCTTGAGCAGAAAGCCCGCAGGGAGGGCGGGTCCAGGCACTAGCCTGGGGAACTGGGAGAACAGGCCAGGGCTACCACGCTGGCCTGGGTTGCTACAAGCAAAATCCATTTTCAAACTCGTGCTCAATCACACATTTTCTGTTTGTCTTCCTGACGCCATTTAGAAAGGAGAGAGGCCAGGCGTGGTAGCTTGCGCCTGTCATCCCAGCACTTTGGGAGGCAGAGGCAGGAGGATGGTCTGAGCCCACGGGTTCAAGACGAGCCAGGGCAACATGGCGAGACCTCGTTTCTCAATAAATCAAAGATCAGCCAGGTGCAGTGGCTCAAGCCTGTAATCCCATCACTTTGGGAGGCCAAAGTGGGAGGATTTCCTGAGACCAGGGGTTTGAGATTGACCCAGGCAACTTAGAGAGACGTCGTCTCTACAATAAATACAAAATTAGCCAGTGTGGCAGCTCACACCTGTAGTTACAGCTACTTGGAAGGCTGGGGCAAAAAAGATTGCCGGAGTCCAGCAGGTTGATGCTGGAGTGGCTGTGAGCATGCCACTGCACTCCAGCCTGAGTGACAGTGAGACTCCAACTCAAAAAAAAAAAGCACTGGCTATGCTTGATGGCGCACTCCTATGGTTCTAGCTACTTGGAAGGCTGAGGTGGAAGGATCGCCGGAGCCCAGCAAGTTGGGGCTGGGGTGGCCGTGAGTGTACCACTGCACCCCAGCCTGGGCAATGGACTGCGACTCAAAAAAAAAAAAATGAGTCACAGCCTCCAGAGTCCCAGCCGAACACTCTTCCCCTGCCACCGCGTCTTCCGCCACCCGTGGTTTGGGTGGAGGCTTGTCCTGGAGCCTGTTGTACACCGAGCGTAAACTTCTGCCCACAAAAAAAGTAGAGCCTGCCGCCCCATGCAGGAGGGGCAGCGGCCATAACTCGGGGCCTACGAGGTCAAAACCAGGGAGTCCCCGTGTGAGGGCACGCCCCCAGCTGTGCCTCCAGAATGTCAGGTCAGGCCTGCCAGGGTGTGGGTGTGTCTGGTGTGCGGATTGGTGCCGCCAGAAGATGTAAAGAATTGCACAGAAGCTAGATTGGAAAATATCGTTTATTTGGAAAGCAAATTTGAGAAAGAGGAGATTCGTCTCCCCAAGGGAGGGGAGGGGTCAAAGCCAGGAAACATGGCCTGGCCGTAACTCAGCATGCAGCCACACGGTAGCTAAGCAAGGTGATGGCCACTGGATGCTCGTGGTCGAGTCCTTTAGCCCTTCCCTTTGATGGGGAAGGTCCTTACAGTGATTGGGTGGTGGTCTGTGCCACGTCACCGTGAAGCAGTCACGTGACTGCTGCCCGGTGGGGATCTGCCGCAGAGAAACCTTAAGTGCTTGGAGGGTGAATTAAGTGCACTGCTGGGAAAACAGTTTCAGGCAACGTTAAACTGGCACTCGTTGAGTTTATCAAGCCACGTCATGTCCTTTGACCCCGGGATGGCCCAAGCCAGGACTTCCCCTGGGAACTGTCAGACCCTCCAAGTCTTTCTCGGCCTGCAAGACTGCCCTTGGACTGGAGTTCTTAGAGAATCAGGGAGTAACTACTGACTGCTTGTTCAAGTCAGGATGATTTTTGCAGCTCTGAGCAAGAACAAAACAGATCTTAGAGGAAGGAAACATGCAAAAAGTTATGCAAGGAAGCACAGGCAGGCCTGAGACAGCTACTTCCTGACCAGATGCCTTTCCTGCCATGGCGCCCTTGAGGCCAGGGTGCAGCCGGCTGTGTGGGAGTCCCATCCCAGCTCGCCCAGGAGCCTTCACGGGAGTGCGCCTGGGTCTTCTGGGGTTTCCTGGCGAGAGAGGGGTGGGCTGGTGTTGCCAATTCCTGTAGGTGACGGGCTCCCCGCAGATGGCTGGGAGATGTGCGTCCTGTGTGAACCCCAGAAGCCGAGCCGTGAGCCGAGAGACGGTGCCCAGCCAGGCACAGGCGTCCCTGAGACCCGAGGTGTCCTGCAGTGTGCCTGGGGACACCAGGAAAACAGTCTCTTCACACCGCTCAGCAGAGAGCCAGGAACTTGGCTTCAGTGCAGGCATCTCCAGAGCCGTCCTGCCGGTCCAGGGCCTGCGTGAGTCTAATGATCTTGTCCACAGTGGGTCTGTCGAGTCCTTGTTTGGCCTCTCGGCTCCTTCCCGGCTTGAGGGGGACGCGCTGCATGCCCCAGGCTTTCCCTGCTGGTTCAGCTCCTCCCACCTCGAGTGCCTGGGGACGTCTGGACTGCGCTGGTGGCTTCTGACCAGCAGGTGGGGGTGCTGTCTGGTGGGAGACGCATAAAACCTGTGGATTCTGTGGTCTATTTCTAAAATGAATTTCAGAGCAGCCAGCAAAGTTTCAAAGTTTATTAGCGATAGAAGGGAGAAAAGAAAGGGTAGCGTGCCAGAGCTGGCCCAGGCGAGAGAAACCGCGCCTTTGGTCTTTACAGTAGACCTGATGGGCCTCCACAATGCCCAACATGCTGAAGGGGTCAGCCTGGGTCACCGCACGCTGAAGATGGACAGCTCTGGGCTCCTGGTTCAGGTAGAAGTGGGGAGTCTTCCTGACCACACTGTCTTTTGCAGGAGACCTGCCAGAAGTTTCCAGTACAGAAGTTCCTGAGCTACAAGGTGGTCTTATCATTCCCATGGCTTTGGTAAGTTAGGGGGTGGTCTTCAACCTCCCACCCTCCACAGGGAACCTCAAAAAAAATAACTAAGAAACTTTCAGGTTCACAGCCACCCCAGCCTCAACCTGCTGGGCTCCAGCGATCCTTCCACCTCAGCCTCCCAAGTAGCTGGAAGTATAGGCGCGCGCTACCACACCCGGCTCATTTTTAATATATGGTAGAGACGAGGTCTCGCCAAGTTGCCCAGGCAGGTCTCGAACCTGCAGGCTCAGGCAATTCACTTGCCTCGGCCTCCCTACGTGCTGGGATGACAGGCTGAGCCACCAAGCCTGGCCAAGAAACAGATTTAACCAGACAGTTCTGAGAGGTGGACCAAAAACTAGCAGGACATAATCATTACAGTGGGTCCAATAAAGGAACAATCCAAGCAGAGGAGGGCACATGGTTTTTAATAGTGTCCCACTGGGCACGGTGGCTCAGCCTGACATCCTCGCGCTTTGGGGGCCAGCTCTGAAGCAGCCACAGAGGCCCGACCTTTGCTCCTCAAAACCCTAGATGATGGAATCGAAGACCTCCAACTGGGGGAGTTGAGGCAGGGCAGCCAGGTAGCTAGCTCAGGCTCCAGCTAGACAGATACGTTTCCCGTAGGCAGGTTTTAGGACGTGTTCAGACATTTTTAAAATTACATTTCACTGCAGGCTGGGCTGCAGCCTACCCCAACCCCAGGCAAATCCAGAGAAAACCCCGCCAGATGTAAGACTGGGACAGTCCAGCGTTCCAATTCATGATTTAGCATAATAATCACTAAGAGCTGGCAAAGTGGCTCATGCCTATCATCCCAGCACTTTGAGCTCAGGGATTCGAGATGAGCCTGGGCAACTTGACGAGACTGTCTCTACAATAAATCTAAAAAGAGGCTGGGCATGGTGGTGCACTCCTGTGGCTCCAGCTTACTTGGAAGGCTGAGGCGGAAGGATTGCCTAAGTCCAGCAGGTTGAGGCTGCTGTGGCTGTGAGCGTGCCAGTGCACTCCTGCCTGAGCAACAGAGTGAGACTCCGACTCAAAAAAAAAGTGAGAAAACCCTGCCAAGAGAAAGGCCAGTCTCATCCAGAGCCATGAGCCTGGGTGAGCCGGTCCTGGGGCTCCTGACTCCAGCGCAGAGCTCGTTGGCCAGGATGGCCTTGGGCCAGTCGGCCCATCTCATGTCTCAGTGTCTTCATCTACAAAACGAGGGCTTCGAGCCAAACACTTTCCAGGGGACCATCCAGGCCCAGAAGCCCCCAGTTCTGCTTTTTCAGGTTGAAGTTGCAACCTCTCACTTGCTGATGAGAAGACTTGAATAAGCTGATCAGAGAGGTGGTGCCTGTTTGCGTCCCCTCAGGTCTGTTTCTTGTTCCTGTGCATTCCTTTACTGATGGATTCTGTCTGTAGAAAGCATGTATGCAACACTCAGTGGGGCTTCGTTTCCTCTTGTTACACTGGAAGGTGTGTGATTGCTTATGGATGTCTGCAGAATATTCTTGTTACGCTGTTGTTTTGCTTGTTTTCTGAGTCGGAGTCTCACTCTGTGCCCACGCTGACGTGCCCTGGCACACCCACGGCCACCACAGCCTCGATCTGCAGGGCTCCGACGATCCTTCTGCCTCAGCCTTCCAAGGAGCCAGAACTACAGGTGCACGCTACCATGCCTGGCTAATTTTTTGACTCTCACCATGTGCCCAGGCTGGTCTCAAATCCACAGGCCCAGGCAATCCTCTCCCCTCAGCCTCCCAAAGTGCTGGGATGATAGGCAAGAGCCACCGTGGCCAGCCTTTTACACTGTTACACTGTTTTTAATTTATTATTATTATTAATTTTTTTTGAGTTGGAGTCTCACTCTGTCGCCCAGACTGGAGGGCAGTGGCCGCTCCTGGCCACCGCAGCCTCGACCTGCTGGGCTCTGGTGATCCTTCCACCTCAGCCTTTCAAGTAGCCGGAATTACAGGCATGCACTACTACGCCTGGCTGATTTTTTGATTTATTGTAGAGATGAGGTCTCGCTGCCCAGGCGGGTCTCGAACCCACGGGATCAGGCAATCCACTCACCTCAGCCTCCCAAAGGCACAGGATTACAGGCTGAGCCACCAAACCCGGTTACTGTTTGTAATTTAGACAGCTGCACACCCCACAAGCCACAGTCTTTCACGTGTTTCTGCAGAACTAAAAATGACTCCTGAGTCTATGCTTGTGCACAAGCAAGTGTGCACATTTCTCCAGCCAGGCTGTGGCTTCTAAACCTCTGGCTTTGCTGGTTCCACGCACGAGTTACCTTCTGACTCGGGGTCTGCAGCCGCCACACGTCTTCATTTTCGCTTCCTGCTTGTCTTCCTCACCTAAAGGCAGCGTCCTGCTCTTGCGATTCCCTGTTCTCAGTTTGAAAGGAGTCACAGACCAGGTGTGGTGGCTCTCACCTGTCATCCCAGCACTTTTGACTGCCCGAACCCAGGGGTTCGAGACCAGCCTGGGCCACTTGGCAAGACCTCTACTCTACACTAAATCAAAAAGTTAGCCGGGCGTGGTGTAAGGCTTGCCGACAAGAGCACACGCTCTGTGTTCGGGCAAAGGAGTTGATGCAAGTCCAGCACCTGGCTGACACTCCAGTGGCATCAGCCCGGCCGGAAGCAGGGAGGGCCTTTCACCTGCACGTAGTGCAAGGGCAGAGTGGAGATGCCTTGCAAGTCGCTGAGCTGGGGGACAGAAGAGGCTCCGTGGGAAGTCAGGGGTTACCTTCCTCTCCCAGCGGGGGGGGGGGTCGGAGCACTGCCTTTCTCCCCTGCCTCTGTGAGCCAGTTGGGGGTTAAAGCAGCATCTTCCTGCTTCTCAGTGTTCTAGCCAAGGAGACAGTGATACTCTCACACGAAAAAAAAAGACGGGCTGGAGGGGGACTTCGAGCAGAGGCCTCCTTCTTGGTTAAAACAGGCCTGAGGGGCAGTTTCCTGGGTGGATCAGGGGGAAGGGGCAGGGGGAGCTGAGTGGGAGTCGCTGCTCCCTTACACGGGGCAACTAGTGTCTTGGAGTTCTGGCCACTTGGAAGGCTGAGGTGGAAGGATCGCCCAAGCCAGCAGGTTGAGGCTGTGGTGGCTGTGCGTCGTGCCACTGCCCTCTGACCTGGGCGATGGAGTGAGACTCCGACTCAAAAAATACATATGTTATTTCAGTTGAAGCCTTGGTAAAATAACCAGTTTTAGCCAGGCTTGGTGGCTCAGCCTGTAATCCCGCGCCTTTGGGAGGCTGAGGTGAGTGGATTGCCTCAGCCCGTGGGTTCGAGACCCGCCTGGGCAGCAAGACCTCATCTCTACAATAAATCAAAAAATCAGCCGGGCGTGGTAATACATGCCTGTAATTCCGGCTACTCGGAAGGCTGAGGCGGAAGGATCGCCGGAGCCCAGCAGGTCGAGGCTGCGGTGGCCGGGAGCGGCCACTGCACTCCAGTCTGGGTGACAGAGTGAGACTCCAACTCAAAAAAAATAATAATAATAACCAGTTTTTTCAATCACATTTTGTTACAAAAGAAAACAGATTCAGGCTGGGTGCGGTGGCTCACACCTATAATTCCAGCACTTTGGGAGGATGAGGTGAGAGAATTGCCTGAACCCACGGATTTGAGACCAGCCTGGGCAACTTGGTGAGACCTCGTCTCTACAATAAATCAAAAACTTAGTGGGCATGGTGGCACGCACCTGTAGTTCCAGCTACTTGGGAAAGCTGAAGCAGAAGAATCACTGAGCCCAGCAGGTCGAGGCTGCAGTGGCCGTGAACCTGCCACTGCCGTCCAGCCTGGGCGCCAGAGTGAGACTTCGACTCAGAAAAAAAGTTGAATGAATGAATAAAATGTGGTATAAATTTTTTTTTATTTTAAAGATGGGTCCAATGCAGAGTCGCGTATACAAATGTTCATGATGCAGGTACCCTTGTTGATGAGGTGTGCCCCTGCCTTTCCCCAGCAGATTCCCACTACTGCCAATCCTTTTCTTACAGTATCATGATCATTGTTCAAGGCCCACTTATGAGTGAGAACATGTGATACTCAGTTCTTTGTTTCTGTGATAGATTGCTTAGTATTATAGATTCTGAGTCCATCCAGGTTGCTGTGAAGTTCAAAATTTTGTCCTTTATGGCTGCATAATATTCTATCGTCTTTTTTTTTTTTTTGAGTTGGAGTCTCACTCTGTTACCCAGACGGGAGTGCAGTGGCCGCTCCCGGCCACTGCAGTCTTGACCTGCTGGGCTCCGGTGATCCTTCCGCCTCAGCCTTCCAAATAGCTGGAACTATAGGCGTGCGCCACCACACCCAGCTAATTTTTGATTTATTGTAAAGATGAGGTCTCACCAAGTTGCCCAGGCAATCCACTCACCTCAGCCTCCCAAAGTGCAGG
>NW_007074465.1:130390-131515 GCF_000164805.1 Carlito syrichta
CACTCACCTCAGCCTCCCAAGGCACGGGATTACAGGCTGAGCCACCGAGCCCAGCTATATTCTATTGTCTAAATGTACCACATTTTTTAAATCCAGTCCTCTTTTGATGGGCAGCATGGTTGTTTCCATGTTCTTGCTGTTGTGAACAAGGCTGCGATAAACGTGCGTGTACAAGTATCTTTTTCATAGAGTGATTTGAGTTCCTCAGGGTTTATTCCCAGTAGGGGGAATGCCGGGTCGCATGGATGGTCAATTGTTAGATCTTTTAGGAATCGCCACACTGCTTTCCACAGAAGCTGCACTAGTTTACACTCCCACCAACAGTGTAGAAGTGCTCCCTTTTCGCCGCATCTTCTCCAGCATCTGTTGTTTTTTGAGTTATTGGGGGCTGGGTTCGGCTCATGCCTATAATCCCAACACTTTGGGAGACTGGGCGGGGAGGATCGCTTGAACCAGGAGTCCAACACTAGCCTGGGCAGCATAACGAGACCCCATCTCTACAAAAAAAAAACCTTTTAATTAGCTGGGCGTGGCGATATGTGCCTGTATTCCCAGCTACTGAGGAGGCTGAAGTGGGAGAACCATTTGAGTCCAGGAGTTTGAGATCAGCCTGGGCAACACAGTGAGACCCCCATCTCCACAAAAAATGTGTTAAAATTTGCTAGGTATGGTGGTGCCTGCAGTCCCAGCTTCTCAGGAGGCTGGGGCGGGAGGGTTACTTGAGCCCAGGAGGTCAAGGCTGCAGTGAGCTCCACTGCACTCCAGCCTGGGCAACAGAGCGAGACCCTGTCACTAAGCATTTTTAAAAAATAAGTAGGCAGGCGTGGTGTGAGCGGCCAGGGGTCGGAGATCACCAGGCCCACTCAGCGGGGCTCCTCTGGATAGCGTCTTCCTGCAAGCTCCGGTCCCCGTAGGACTTGACACCGGCGCGCCCGCAGCCAGGCGGCAGGTGCTGGGCTCAAGGCCGTCCGGAGCCAGTCAGTATGCGGACCACGCGCACGAGCATTGTTTTGCTTGCTCCAGCCGGATCTCCCTCGTCGCCCAGGCCGGCGTGCAGCGCGCGCTCGCTCCCGGCCCGCAGCCTCCACCCGCTGGCTCCGGCGATCCTCCCGCCTCAGCCTTCCA
>NW_007074465.1:132242-133159 GCF_000164805.1 Carlito syrichta
ATTGTTCCTGCACGACTTCTAAATTGCATCTTAAGATCCGAGCACAACTTCTTGAAGTCTCGCTGCCCAGCAAGGGTTTCCTTTTTCTGAGTCGGAGTCTCACTCTGTCGCCCAGACTGGAGGGCAGTGCCACGCTCCCGGCCACCGCAGCCTCGACCTGCTGGGCTCCAGCGATCCAAGGAAGGGTTTCTTAAAGTCTGCGTGTTCCTCTGAAAGCCTGCTGACTCGGGAGGGTTTCCGGAGGAATGTGGCGAGGAGGCCGTCCTGTCTAGCGTCTCCTCCCAGGGGGAGCCGGACCTGGGCCAGCGACAGGGTCGAGCTCCCTCACACGGCAGGGAGGCGGGAAAGCCGGGAAAGCCGGGGCTCGCGGCTCTAGGGGCAGCCCGGCGGGCAGGGCTGGGCTGGGCCTCGGGCTGCTGACGGGTGGGGAGCTGGCCACAGAGGTGTGGGGCTGGCCACTCTCTGGGTGGGTCCGGGATTGCTGGTCGGGGGCCTCAAGAGTCGGAACAGCGCCTCAAACAGCAGTCTGGGCCTATGCGTCTAACCCCTGGGAAAGTCACACGTGGGGTGGGGGAGGGGATTCCCTGGTCGTCAGAGCTGCCCGGCCCTTGACGGAACTGCGGGGTGCCAGGGAGGAGGTGGGGTGGCCCACAGCTGGGGCCTTCGAGAGGAAAGCAGGCTCCTGGGAGACAGCCCTGGGCCAGGATAGCTGGAGGGAGGCCTTGTGGTCAGCGCAGCCCAGCTCTGTCTTCCTGCAACTCAGGCCCCCGACTGGCCAGCCTGGGGGCCTCTTTGTAATTTCATGCAGGCAACTTCACCCCTCAGGGGCCTTTCCAGAGCTGTCCTTGGAGTTTCCCTCTGTCCCCCAGGCTGGAGTGCAGCCACACACTCACGGCCACCGGCCACCGCAGCCTTGA
>NW_007074465.1:133667-133933 GCF_000164805.1 Carlito syrichta
GCTCAGGCAATCCTCTCGCCTCAGCCTCCCAAAGTGCTGGGATTATAGGTGTGAACCACCGTGGCCAGCCCTCTTATTTCTTCTGATGCTTCATCCCAGTTTGCATTTATTTGTCTGATTCTCATATTTCTCCTTCACTACAAGCTCAAAAAAGACAAAGACTATGTTTTGATCAGATAATATTTCTTTTTTTTTTATTATTTTTGAGTTGGAGTCTCACTCTGTCGCCCAGACTGGAGTGCAGTGGCCGCTCCTGGCCACTGCAG
>NW_007074465.1:134295-139033 GCF_000164805.1 Carlito syrichta
TCACCTCAGCCTCCCAAAGGCGCGGGATTACAGGCTGAGCCACCGAGCCCGGCTTGATCAGATAATATTTCAAATGCCTTTAGGAGGCCGAGGTGGGAGGATTGCTTGAGATCTGGAATTTGGGCTGGGCGTGGTGCTCAAGCCTGTAATTCCAGCATTTTGGGAGGCTAAGGCGAGAGGACTGCCTGAGCTCAGGAGTTCGTGACCAGCCTGGGCAACCTGGCGAAACCTCGTCTCTACAATAAATCACAAAATTAGCCAGGTGTGGTAGCGCGTGCCTGTAATTCCAGCTACTTGGAAGGCTAAGGCGGAAGGATCGCCAGAGCCCAGGAGCTCGAGGCTGTGGTGGCTGAGTGTGCCACTACACTCCAGCCTGGGCAACGGAGTGAGACTGCAACCAAAAAGAAAAAAGAAAAAATCTGGAATTTCAAGGCCGTGTCTGTTTGGGGGAGGGGGCAGGGAGAAAGGAGAAACAAAAACTTTACTGGGCATTGTGGCACATGCCTGCAGTCCCAGCTCCTCAGGAGGCTGTGGGGAGAGGATTGCTTCATCCCAGAGTTCAAGACCAGCCTGGGGAACATAGCAAGACCTTGTCTCTACAGAGAATCAAAAAATTAGCCGGGTGGGTGTAGAAAATGGAAGCACTTATTTTCAGAACTAAACCAAACAATGTTTCAATGCTTTGCACTTCCCTTTTGCTGATTTACTTCCTGCTTCTTTGTTCCTTTTCACGGACTTTTTACCATGGCGGGCTTTATATTTAAAGTTTTGGCAGGATCCAGTCAGAATAAGAATCCTGTAAACCAGTCGGCAAATAGGACATGCAAATGAAATAATCTTGTAGGCTGGGCCCAGTGGCTCAGCCTGTAATCCCAGCACTTTGGGAGGCTGAGGCGAGTGAATTGCTTGAGGCTGCAGGTTCGAGACCAGCCTGGGAAATTTGGCGAGAACCCCCCCCGATCTCTACAATAAATCAAAAATTAGCTGGGCGTGGTAGCATGTGCCTGTAGTTCCAGCTACTGGGAAGGCTGAGGCAGAAGGATCGCCGGGGCCCAGCGGGTTGACACTGGGGTGGCCGTGAGCGTGCCCCTGCACTCCAGTCTGGGCGACAGAGTGAGACTCCACCTCAAAAAAGGAAAAGCATCTTGCAACCCAATCGATGTGTGCCATGCAGGCAATGTCCAGGAAAGTAACATGACCTCCGAAGTGCCCGGCCTGGGGCAGACGGGAGGGATCTGCCTCTCAGGCATAAGATGCCACTGTGGCAGCCTCAGTGGTGCGCCTGCTCCTCTGAGAGATGCCTGTTCTGGCAAGAGCAACATTAAAGGAACTGCTTCACTCCACTGACCTCCGCATCTCAGCGTTGTTCTCTGGCAGCAAAACCGAGGAGGGGTGTCCTTGTCGCCAACAGTGGGGTGGCGCATGGCAGTCCCAGCCACTCGGGAGACTGAAGTAGGAGGATCTCCTAAACCCAGGAGTCTGAGGCTGCGGGGGCCGGGATCAGCACGCCAGCCTGGGCGGCAGTGTGAGCCCCTGACTCTGACAGTAATAATAATGAAGTAAAAATAAAGATGGTGACAGCCTCTGAGCTAGACCACGAAGGCCCGTTGGGCCGTCACTCCCTGGCCATTAGAGGGAACCACTGCGGCCGGGGGTGTCCTGAATCCAACCCAATTTACAAGAAACTTCCTTTTTAGTCCTTTGGCAGCCAACGTCTCTTGTGAGTGCTGGACACATTTCAGCTCTGCCAATTCCCTCAAGTAGGAAGACTCTGAGAGAAGGAAAGGCGCGAAGCATGCAGCCCACTCTCACGCGTCCTGACGTCCAGAAGCGCTCCTTCCAGCAGGGGCTCTTGCCCCCTCCCCACAGGCTTACACCAGGGACCGAGCAGCGGTGAGAGCGAGGGACGCTCCCTCTACAGCCACAACCCCATCTCTGGCGTTGCGGCCGGAGGTCCACTGCCTGTCAGGTCGGCGGCGGGATCGGATTCTCACAGGAGCAGAGCCCTGTCGTGGGCTGCACATGCCAGGGGTCCAGGCCGCCACTCCTCACGAGAGTCCGATGCCCAATGACCACAAAGCCCCCATCTGTGGAAAAATCGTCTTCCGTGAAACCAGTCCCTGATGCCAAGAAGGTTAGGGACTGCTGGATTACAAAGTTCACATCCCTTCTTTCTTCCTTCCTTCCCTCCCTCCCTCTTTCTTTTCTTTCTTTCTTTTTTTTACAGAGACAACGTCTCACTGTGTGGCCCAGGCTGGTCTTGAACCAGACTCAAGCAGTCCTCCTGCCTCGGCCTCCCAAAGTGCTGGGATCGCAGGCTTGCGCGTCGCACCCGGCCCCTAGTTCATGTTCAGACTTTCTTAGGCGAGCACGGCTGCTGTGTGAGCACCGTAACGGCTAGGGCGCCAGGCAGGACTGTGGCTGGAAGGAGTGATTCAGGTGAGGGCCGAGTGGGCGAGCTCACGCATGGCAGCCCTTGGACTTTCCCTTCAAAAAACAAAACAAGGCACTTTGTGCCACTTCTCGTTTTCACGGCGTCCTGCTGTTTCGTTCCTCTTCCTAAGACAAGGTGGCCGCAGCCCTTCTGCTTGTGAGCCGCCCTGTGGGACGGGGCAGAGCCGTCAGGTGGAAGCCCAGCCTCTGCAGCCCCTCACTCTCGGGTCCCACCTTTCCTCTTGCATCTTTATTTCTCACCATGTTACATTTTAACCCCCACCATTGTTCCTCCTGTCAGGTCTCCACATTCAGTCCACCCATGAAAGCATCAATTAACACGTCTGTTTCAGGTCAGGAATATTTATCCAAAAACCAGACCCAGCAGCCACTGCAGCACAGCACAGAGCAAATTATTTTTCCTTGTTTTTTTGAGTCGGAATCTCACTCTGTCGCCCAGGCTGGAGTGCAGCGGAGTGAACACAGCTCATTGAAGCCTTGACCTCCTGAGCTCAGGCAATCCTCCCACCTCAGCCTCCCAAGTAGCTGGGACTACAGGCACGTGCCACCACACCTTCACTGTGTTGTGCTCTCAAACTCCTGGGCTCAAACAGTCCTCCCACCTTGGCCTCCCAAAATGCTGGGATTACAGGCGTGAGCCACTGTGCCCAGACCCAAATTCCTTTTTCTGTAAGCGGAACACACAGCTCTTTCCAATAGATTAATTGTTCTTATGTGAAAATTAAGTGGCAGCCGGGCTCGGTGGCTCAACCTGTAATCCCGCGCCTTTGGGAGGCTGAGGTGAGTGGATTGCCTGAGCCCGCGGGTTCAAGACGCGCCTGGGCAACTTGGCAAGACCTCATCTCTACAATAAAAATCAGCCGGGCATGGTAGCCGCTCCTGTAGTTCCAGCTACTCGGAAAGCTGAGGCGGAAGGATCACTGGAGCCCAGCAGGTCGAGGCTGTGGTGGCCGGGAGTGGCCACTGCACTCCAGTCTGGGTGACAGAGTGAGATTCCAACTCAAAAAAAAAAAAAAAAAAAAAGGAAAATTAAGTGGCATTTCTAAACATAGGAAATTGACAAACATTTGTTTGCGATGTGTAAACCCCTGTGTTTCCTAATTTGGCCTTGTGAGGGTGTGGGAAAGCACTCCTCTCACATCCACCCTGAGGCCGTCACTCACACAGCCACGAGAGTGCTCCCCCCAGGAAATCCACTTGCGGGAGTTCATCCAGGGAAGTGTAGACGTTCCAAGAGCTTTTGAACAGGGATGTTTCTTTTTGTTTTTGAGTTGGAGTCTCACTCTGTTGCCCAGACTGGAGTGCAGTGGCCACTCCCGGCCACCGCAGCCTCAACCTGCTGGGCTCCGGCGATCCTTCCGCCTCAGCCTTCCGAGTAGCTGGAACTACAGGTGCATACCACCACGCCCAGCTAGTTTTTGTGATTTATTGCAGAGACAAGATCTCACCAAGTTGCCCAGACTCGTCTCGAACCCCTGGGCTCAGGCAATCCTCTCGCCTGGGCCTCCCAAAGTGCTGGGATGATAGGCCAAGCCACCCAGCATCTAATAGCATTATTACTACTACTTTGGAGACAGGGTCTCACTCTGTCACTCAGGCTGGAGTGCAGTGGTGCGATCACAGATCACTGCAGCCTCAAACTTCTAGGCTCAAGCAATCCTCCCGCCTCGGCCTCCCAAGAGGCCGGGAGAAGCCTTGACCTCCTGAGCTAGGCAGCATCACTCTTGCCGGGCAACAGCACTATCGATAACAACAAAAAAGTGGAAAGTACCTACATGCCCAAGAATTCTTGGTCCACCAACGGGCCCACCACCAATCTTAGTTCCCCTGGCTTCGGGAAAGGCCTGGGGCTGTGACTCTTAGTTTGTCGTCTGAACTTCAGCTGGGGGAGAGAGACTCAGAGGTCCATGGCCTGTCCAGGTAGTGGGGCCCGGTCTTCTCTCATGTCCGCGTGCACACAGCTGGGCTACCACCTTTTCAACTTGCGGTGTGTGGCCAACTGGGTCCGGCCAGAGTCGCGGGGTGAAAGTGGTCACCAGGACAGTCACGAATAGGAAAGGGTGATTTTTTAAAGGACAGCCACGTGGGGAGGGGCACACGGCAGAGCAGCGGGAGTGCCGCCCGCCAAGAGGCAGGGGCCGGGTGGGGTGTTTCGTAAGAGGGGTGTCAGGGTTCATTGGGCGAGGGGAACTGTCTTGCAGGGAGTCTGCATAAGGACAGTGGTTTGTGAAGCGGGTGATTGATGGTGTTTTGTTTCCTTTTTTTTTTTTTTTTTTTTTTTTTT
>NW_007074465.1:139224-140566 GCF_000164805.1 Carlito syrichta
TCCGGCGATCCTTCCACCTCAGCCTTCCAAGTAGCTGGAACTACAGGTGCGCGCTACCATGCCTGGTTAATTTTTGACTTATTATAGAGATGAGGTCTCGCCAAGTTGCCCGGGCGAGTCTTGAACCCGCGGGCTCAGGCAATCCACTCACCTCAGCCTCCCAAGGCGCGGGATTACAGGCTGAGCCGCCGAGCCCAGCTCATCATGGTCTTTTAAAAAATAATTATGATTACTGTGTTCCCTAGAGCATAGCATTTCAGTTAATGGACAGTTAGCAAATGCTTATTGACTGAGTAAAGGAGTGGGAGGTTCGCAGTCCTTGCATGTGATTAGCTCTAACTCAGGCTGTTGGTCCACCCCTCTGCAGGAAATCGTTTACACAGTGAAACCACGGGAAAACACAGGAAGAAATAACGGCGACTTATGCCAATTAAAATCTTAGCCTCACAGCAGCGAATGACGCACGGCAGTACACCAGCGTACCAGGAACGACCCTGTGGCCTTGGAAGAGCCTTGGAAGAGTGTCTGCTGGAGTCCAAGCTAGGGAATCACGAGTGGCCAACCCCGAGGTGACTCCTGTTTACGAATAACTTCTGGCCCCCAGCTGCTCCTGGTTTTGGGCCAGGTGGAGGGTCACTACATAAGCCACATGCCTTTTGCAGGCGGGCAGCAGTGACCCGTCTGGTGACCACTCCTGACCCTCCGGATGTGAGTCCCTTAAGACCATGGCTCGCCTCCAGTCTCAGAATCTTTTCCCAGGTGTCTGGGACCCTGTGCTGTCCCTGCTTGATTCAGGGGTCCAGTGGCCATCGTTCATTCACAGATGCAGTGGGGACCTGCCGTGTACCCGGCACGAAAGTTGGACAGAACGGCAGAGTTAGAAATCAAGAAGACAGTGCAAGGCCAGGCGCAGTGTCTCAAGACTGTAATCCCAGCACTTTGGGAGGCCAAGATGAGAGGACTGCCTGAGCCTGCAGGTTTGAGCTGTGGGTCAAGACCAGACTGGACAACATGGTGGGACCTCATCTCTACATAAATCAAAATAAGAAAAAGATTGGCCAGGTGTGGTAGCGTGCATCATAGTTCCGTCCCCTTGGAAGGCTGAGGTGGGAGGCTCGTCGGGGCCCAGCAGGTCGATGCTGGGGTGGCCGTGAGCCTGCCACTGTGCTCCAACCTGGGTGACGGAGTGACACTCTGACTCAAAAAATAAATAAATACATAAGATAAAAATTTATTTAAAAAGGAAAAAAAAGCCGGGCTCAGTGGCTCAGCCTGTAATCCCGCACCTTTGGGAGGCTGAGGTGAGTGGATTGCCTGAACCTGCGGGTTCAAGACCCGCCTG
>NW_007074465.1:140874-142018 GCF_000164805.1 Carlito syrichta
AAAAAAAAAAAAAAGGAAAAAAAAGAAGACAGTGCAGCTGGCACTGCTGAAGCCACACGGCTGACGGGGCTGGCTCACACACGAGAGCGTCAGTTGCCCAGGCAGAGAGGCAGACGGCCACCCGCACTCTCCACCGTGGGCATCCCAGTCCAGGCCCCTGTGGAGCGAGGGGCTTGGCGGGGAGTTTTGCGGAGCTCACACTCGGAGGTGAGGGCGGACAGGTGCAGGAAGCCAGAGAAAGGCCTGCAAATGTTTATGTTTCCCGTGAACTGACGATTCCCATGCCAGACAGTCACGACCAAATGCTGACTTGAACTTCCATGTTTGGCCGGGCGCGGTGGCTCACGCCTGTCATCCTAGCACCTTGGGAGGCCGAGGCGCGAGGACTGCCTGAGCCCACGGGTTCGAGCCCAGCCCGGGAGACTTGGCGAGACCTCCTCTCTACAATAAATCAAAGTTAGCCGGGTGTGGGTGTGGTGGTGCATGCCTGCAATTCCAGCCGCTTGGAAGGCTGAGGTGGAAGGATCGCCGGGTGGCAGGTCGACGCAGGGGTGGCCACGAGCGTGCCCCTGCCCTCCAGCCTGCGCGACGGCGTGAAGAGTCCGACTCCAAACAAACAAAACAAATGGCCGGTCTCGGGCACAGCGTTCGGTCACCCGCGACAGAACACAAAGGCCGGGCCGTTCCCTCGCGACCAGCCCGACACGGCCAAGCCGGAACTTTCTCGCCGAGGGCGTCTGCGTGGCGACGGACCGGGCCAGCGTGGGTTTGGGAAGTCCAGTCCACCTCCGCGACGTTCCCCGCTTCCTGGCCAGGGGGTCTTAGATGTCATCGGCTTCCGTGCTGCGATTTGACGCAGAAGCCGTTGGTCTGGAAAGCTCGCTTTTACGACGGGGAGTCGCTTTTCCAGCTGACCAGCGTGAAAGCCGTACGCCCTCTGGACACACAAGAGCGGCATCGGGCATCACACACACACACAGAGGACCGGCGGGGAGGGGAGGAGAGCGCACGACTCGAGCCGAGACCCCCACCCTCGCAGCGGAACCCCGAACCCGAGTAAACGGCGGGCGCCGAGCCCAAGGGCCGCGTGAACAGGGACCGGCGCCGTCGCGGACCGACAGCGGCCCCCCACGCCCGGACCGTG
>NW_007074465.1:143471-151146 GCF_000164805.1 Carlito syrichta
CACCTGGTCTTCCCTGCGTGCACCTGCGTCAGCCTGCTGAGACTCCGGTCGGAGTCTCGTCTGTCGCCCGGGCGGGATGGCGGCCGCTGGCTCACGGCCACCGCAGCCTGCACCTGCGGCTCCGCCTTCGAACTGCAGGCGCGCGCCACGATGCCCGCCTAGTTCTTTTGTGATCTGCCGTAGAGATGAGGCCTCCCCAAGTTGCCTGGGCCGGTCTCGAACCCCGGGGCTCGGGCCGTCCTCGCCCACGTCGGCCTCCCAAAGTGCCGGGATGGCAGGCGTGAGCCACCGCGCCTGGCTCGCTTATTTGATTTTTTTTTTTTCTTTTGAGTTGGAGTCTCACTCTGTCGCCCAGATGAGTGCAGTGGCCGCTCCCAGCCACTGCAGCCTCGACCTGCTGGGCTCCACCTCAGCCTTCCAAGTAGCTGGAACTACAGGCGTGCGCTACCACACCCAGCTAATTTTTTATTTATTGTAGAGATGAGGTCTTGCCAAGTTGCCCAGGCGGGTCTCGAACCCGCGGGCTCAGGCAATCCACTCACCTCAGCCTCCCAAAGGCGTGGGATTACAGGCTGAGCCACCGAGCCCGGCTGCTTATTTGATTTTTAGAGACAGGGTCTTGGTCTGTCGCCCAGGCTGGAGGGCAGAGGCACGGTCACGGTCACAGCTCACTGCAGCCTTGACCTTCTGGGCCAAAGCGATCCTTCCACCTCAGCCTCCCCAGTAGCAGGGGCTGCAGGTGTGCGAGACTGCGCCTGGTTAATTTTTCTTTTTGGTTTTGTGGCGATGGGGTCTCGCTGTGTGCCCGGCCTGGTCTCGCACTTCTGTGCTCAGATCCTGCCGCCTTGGCCCAAAGTGCTGGGATGACAGGCTCAAGCCACTGTGCTCGGTCATAAACTTTGTTTAAACTTTTTGATTATTTTGCAATAAAACTAAGCTTAAAGCACAAACACATTACACATCTGTACAAAAATGTTTTGTACCTAAGCTTTTTCTACTTTAAATTATCTTAAAAAAATTTTTTTGTAAAAAACTAAAACATAGGTCGGGTACAGTGGCCCATCCTGTAACCCCAGCACTTTGGGAGGCCAAGGCGAGAGGATTGCCAGAGCCCAGCGGGTCAAGACCAGCCTGGGCAACTTGGGGAGACCTCGTCCCTATAATAAATAAAAAAATAAGCTGGAGATGGTAGCGCGCGCCTGTAGTTCCAACTACTCAGAAGGCTGAGACGAAAGGATCGCCTGAGCCCAGCAGGTCGAGGCTGCAGTGGCTGTGAGCTTGCCACAGCCTGGGCAACAGAGTGAAACTACCTCAAAAAAAATAAAAATAGCCGGAGCCCCACAGGTCAAGGCTGCGGTGGCCAGAGTGTGCCACTGCACTCCAGTCTGCACGACACAGTGAGACTTCTAAAAGATAGGCTGGGCTTGGCTGCACTTTGGGAGGCTGAGGTGAGTGGATTGCCTGAGCCGGCGGGTTCGAGACCCACCTGGGCAACTTGGTGAGACCTCATCTCTATAATAAATCAAAAAATTAGCTGGGCGTGGTAGCGCGCGCCTGTAGTTCCAGCTACTGGAAGGCTGAGACGGAAGGATCGCCAGAGCCCAGCAGGTCGAGGCTGCAGTGGCCGTTCCCGGCCACTGCACTCCAGTCTGGGTGACAGAGTGAAACTATCTCAAAAATAAAAAAAAAATAAAAATACAAGTCATAACCATATTCCATTTTCAAGAAAATTAGAAGAAGACATGAGCACATCAAGTGGATACATGAACGATATATGAGAGACACAAATGTATCCTCTGGAGATGAAAAATTAGGGGCTTATGATGAAAAATATATTGGGCACAGTGAACAGCAAACTAGACAGTACAAATAAAAAGATTAGGAACTTGGTGACCTGGCAATAGAAACAATCCAAGACCAGGCTCAGTAGCTCAGCCTGTCATCCCAGCACTTTGGGAGGCTGAGGCAAGTGGATTGAACCCACGGGTCCGAGATCTACCCGGGCAACTTGGCAAGACTGCGTCTCTACAATAAATCAAAAATAGCTGGGTTTGATAGTGGGCGCTTGTAGTTCTGGCTACAGGCTGACGCTGTGGTAGCCGTGAGATGCTACAGCACTCCAGCCTGGGCAACAGAGAGACTGCAACTCAAGAAAAAAAAGCTATCCAAAAGAAACCGGAAAGGAGGGGTGGGGGGGGCAGACTAAAATTGCTCTTTAAAAGTTTTTAAAATGAAAAGAGAGCTGGATGTGGTAGGTACGCCTGCACTTGTAATCCCAGCACTTAGCAAACGAGAGGTGAGAGGATTGCCTGAGACCAGGGGTTTGAGACCAGCCTGGGCAACTTGGGGAGACCTCATTTCTACATCCAAAAATTAGCGGGACGTAGTGGTTCCAGTTACTTGCAAGGCTGAGGCGGAAGGATCACCTGGACCCAGCAGGTCAAGGCTACAGTGGCCATGTGCCACTGCCCTCCAGCCTGGGGGAGAGTGAGACTCCAACTTAAAAAATAAATTTTTTTTAAAGTTACCAAACCAGTCCTCTCTCTAAAAAGCGATCAAACCAGCTCAGCCTGTATTGTCCTGTGGGAACCGGGTCTCAGGCCAAGGTTCGGACCTGTCAGAACTTACTCTTGGAGAACCCAGTGGCTGTTCTTGCCAGGGTGGGGCTCCTGGGAACTGGGTTATCTGCACCCTGGGACAGCAGCGTCAGACCTGTTGTGTCATCCTGCCAGACCATTACCGTGACAAGCTCAGCTCCTCAGTGTCCACAAACAAATATTCTAACAGAGCAGGGTTTTTTTTGTTTTGTTTTTTGGTTTTTGTTTGTTTTGTTTTGATTTTTTTTGAGTTGGCGTCTCACTCTGTCGCCCAGACTGGAGTGCAGTGGCTGCTCCCGGCCACTGCAGCCTCGACCTGCTGGGCTCCCGCGATCCTTCCGCCCCAGCCTTCCGAGTATTACAGGTGCGCGCTACCACACCCGGCTAATTTTTTGATTTATTGTAGAGATGAGGTCTCGCCTGCCCAGGCGGGTCTCGAACCCTGGGGCTCAGGCAATCCACTGACCTCAGCCTCCCAAAGGCACGGGATTACAGGCTGAGCCACCGAGCCCAGCTTGTTTTATTTTTTGAGTCGGAGTCTCACTCTGTTGCCCAGGGCTGGAGTGCAGCCCTGACCTGCTGAGCCCAGGTGCTCCTTCTGCCTCAGCCTTCCAAGTCGCCAGAACCCAGCTGGCCAACGCTGGGGTGGATGTGAGCGTGCCCCTGCCCTCCAGCCTGGGCGACAGAGACTCCGACTCAAAAAAACAACAACTGAAAACCCAGGAATAGCAAGACACATTTGGAAGGTGATAAAGGGCATTGACCTAGAACTTACAACAGACATTTATTGCATTTTAAAAACATTTTTATTAAGGCCAGGCATGTGCCGAGCTGCTCAGTTCCCCAAAGTAGTGGCTGCTCTAATGGTTATAAGAAAAGGAAATGAGAGTTAAGAAAAAAGACAGGCTGGCGGTCTCTGCGAATGATACTGTCCATGTAGAAAACCCAAGTGTCTACTGAAAAGCCTACAGGACTGTAGACAGAAGGCAGAGTGCCGCAGGACAGCTGCCCCTGAGCTCAAAGTCCACAGGTCGACGAGTGTCTCCTCGGTCCGCAGTAACCACGTAGAGAATAAACAGGGAAAGGGTGTCATGAAAATGAACAGAAGTTATAAGACACCTTGGGAAAAAACCAGCCAGAGACACAAGAGCTTCCAGGAGGAAACGGCCCCTCACCCAAGGATGTCAAGATAGACGTCAGAAGATGGAGCCGCACGTAAGGTTCTTGTCCAGGAAGAATTCTTACCGAAAGGATGTCCAATTAATCTTTCGGTTCAAAGCACAACCCCGACAGGATTCTTTTTTGTGAATTAGACAACTGGTTCTGAAAATCACACCCAGCCGGGCTCAGTGGCTCAGCCTGTAATCCCGCACTTTGGGAGGCTGAGGTGAGTGGATTGCATGACCCCGCAGGTTCAAGACCCGCCTGGGCAACTCGACGAGACCTCATCTCTATAATAATAATAATAATAATAAATCAGCCAGGTGTGGTAGCGTGCGCCTGTAATTCTGGCCACTTGGAAGGCTGAGGTGGAAGGATCGCCGGAGCCCAGTGGGTCAAGTCTGCAGTGGCTGGGAGCAGCCACTGCACTCCAGTCTGGGCGACAGAGTGAGACTCCAGCTCAAAAAAAAAAAAAGTCACATCCAAGAATCAAAATAATACTGGCAACGACATGGAGAGCCGGCCCCTCTAAATGCGGAGCCTCATGGAAGGTTAAGTCCTCACCGGGTGGCGGCTCCTCTTCCTTGGGCCGCCCGCCTGCTGTCCCAGTTCACGGACGCTTAAAGGCGGTCACCCCAAAAGCCCCGACGTGGCAGACGCGCACCACACAGATCATCCCGCATGCCTCCGAGTGGAGAGGAGCAGTGGATTTCTACCTTCTTAGTAATGTTTCACTAAAAAAAAAAATAATAATAAAAAATATATATATATTATATATATATTTATATAATATTTTGAGTCAGGGTCTCACTCTGTCACCCAGGCTGGAGGCAGTGAGTGGCATGATCACGGCTACTGCAGCCTCGACCTCCTGGGTTGTGGCAATCCTTCTGCCTCAGTTTCCCGAGTAGCTTGGACTACAGGCACGCACCACCACGCCCAGCTAATTTTTTGATTTATTGTAGAGACGAAGTCTCGCCAAGTTGCCCGGATTGGTCTCAAACCCTTGGGCTCAGGCAATCCTCTCGCCTCTGCCTCCCAAAGTTTTGAGGTTACAGGCATGAGCCACCACAACTGTCCTAAAAATATATTTGATGCAGAAATAATAAAGGTGAATTCCAGAGAGTGGTTTCATTGAACAATAATTGTTCTGTGGATGTTTCTGCCTGTTTTAGTCAAACAAACAAAGCTAGTTGATTGCTTTCAAAATAGAAACAAAGAGTCTGTATCTATCGTCAGCATTTGCTGAGATTTTGCTTTTTACGTAACACAATTCTGTTCCAGCTGTTTGGAAAGACATGGATTTGAACTACTACAGTCATTTCGATTGACATAAATATCATGAAACTCAACATTCTACACTGTTTCTGAGCTAAATCTTGTTTGTTTTTTGCCATGCTTTAAAAATTGAGATGAGTGCAGTGGCTCATGCTTGTAATCCCAGCTTTTGGGAGGCTGAGGTAGGAGGATCACTTGAGCCCAGGAGTTTGAGACTAGCTTAGGTAACACAGTGAGACCCCTACTTCTATTTTTTTTTTTTTTTTTTTTTTTTAGTTGGAGTCTCACTGTGTCACCCAGGCTGGAGTGCAGTGGCACGCTCATGGCCACCCCAGCGTCGACCTGCTGGGCTCTGGTGACTATGTTTTTTTTAAGTTAAAATACGAGGTGACCCTTGTGCCCAGATAAGTCTTTTGTGGATACATTTGCAGAGTTTACATCCCAAAGAACATGAAGGTACGTATCTCCGCCTTTTGGACGTCAAGGACAGCACTACTAAAAATAAGAAGCTTGTGTGCAGACAAGCCTCACATGAGCACAAGGAAGGGCAAGGTGACACAGGACACGGGAGACGCAAGCACACAGCAGCAGCTGGCCTGCTTTTTTTTTTTTTTTTTTTTAGATGAGGTCTCACTAAGTTTCCCAGACTAGGCTCGATCTCCCAGGCTCAAGCAATCCTCCTGCCTCACCCTCCCAAAGGGCTGGAATTATAGGTGTGAGCCACCGCCCCCAACTTGATCAGTCCTTTCCAATCAAACCAGAAATTAAGGGACAGAGAGGAGGGCAGAAGTGAGATTTAGAGTGTCAGGGAGGGAGACAGAGGGATGATGCGAGGAGGCAGTGTCACAAGTGCTTGGCATTCAAACTAAGCACCACACACGACCCAAGTCTTCAAGGGGCGAGTAGACAGTCATGCACCCTGTGGCCAGCGGAACATGGTGGGGTGACTCAGTTTCCATCTAAAGAGAATGACACCACCACTGACAAAAAAGTCCGGGGCAAGAGAAGTCGGGCTGTGGCTGAGTTTTAGGTGGGCGAGCTCTGCCGGACACCGAGCCTGGAGCAGCAAAAGAGGGAGACGTGTGACCAGCTAGCCCACCCCGGCCGGGTCCTGCCGCCCGAGCCCCGGAAGCAGGGACGATGCAGCCATAAAGAAGGACAAGTATATGGACTTTGCAGCAAATTGGATGGATTTGGAGTCGATCATACTCAGTGATTTATCACAGAAACAAATAACTGAGTTCCATATGTTCTCACTCCTAAGGTGACCTTGAACAATTATAAGGCTGTGGGAAGGCGATTGGCAGTAGCGGAAAACTGTCAGGGGAAGGGGAGTGGGCCTGGCAGTTGGGGGGAGCTGCCAGGGGAGGGAGAGGCATGCCTCGTCAACAAGGTACCTGCATGATCGATGTGTGTATACCTAGCCCTGAATTGTACCCCACATCTTTATAATAATAAATAAATTAAATTAAAAAAAAGAAGCGGAATGCCACAGAGCACAGCAGACGTCCCAGAGGATGGCAAGAAAACCTAGGGCAAGGAAGTGGATGGGTCTGCTCATTCAAGGCCAGGCTATTGTTTGTGACCTTTACGATATGTGCCTGGCAGGCAGAGGCCCTAGGTTTGACCCCCAGCCCCTCTACTGGGCCAGGAGCAGAGCCTCACACCTGCTTTCCAAAGCGCGAGGACTGCTTGATCCTAGGAGTTGGAGGCTGCGGCAAGCTATGGCTGCACCACCGGACGGCAGTCTGGGCACAAGTGAAGTCCTGTCTCTGAAAAGACAGGACTGTTCCTGCGGGCTCTGTCCTCTGTTTCTGCTCTAGTAATTTTGGCAAGATCATTTTTCTTAAGGCTCAGGGCCGACGACACTTGCAGGCTGGGCGGTCTGTTCTGAGCCTGGATGGTCTCTGGGCAGTCCCGCTAAGACACGGAAGCACACCACCTGTTCACAGGCTCCCGGAGTCTGCCAAAGCCCACGTTCCCGTGCTTGGCATTTAAGGCTACTCCAAGTTCTTTCTTTCTTTCTTTCTTTTTTTTTGAGTCGGAGTCTCACTCCGTTGCCCAGGCTGGAGTGCAGTGGCCCGCTCATGGCCACTCCAGTATCAACCTGCTGGGTTCTGGTGATCCTTCCACCTCAGCCTTCAAGTAGCTGGAACTATGGGCGCGTGCCACCACGCTTGGCTAATTTTTTGATTTATTGTACGGACGAGGTCTTGCCAAGTTGCCCGGGCTGGTCTCCAACCCCTGGGCTCAAGCAGTCCTCCTGCCTGGGCCTCCCAAAGTGCTGGGATGACAGGCTTGATCCACCGGGCCCCGCCTGACTCCAAGTTTTTTTAAGACTTTTTCTTGACTTTCATGCAAGTCAAACCGGCTTATCGTTTCTCGCAGTCCTCTCATGTTTTCCCTTCCAGATTTGATAGTATTTTTCTTGTGCCCGGAGCATTCTTTGCCTTTACTTGGTCTTGCCATCCTCCAAGGTACAAAGTGTGGGTGGCCCTCTCTGAGGCCTCTGTGACTGCCTGGTGTTCGCCCAGTCGCCAGTCCGGCCGAGGCGTCCACCCGCGTCCGCGGGACCGCAGGGCCGCAGACCTGCGACGGTGCTTTGCGAGCAGCCGCGACCCGTCCGAAGCCAGTGGCGC
>NW_007074465.1:152321-157555 GCF_000164805.1 Carlito syrichta
CGCGGCTGGTACGCGCCCGCCGCAGCGCCGTGGCCGCTTCGCTCTGCCAGCTCTGAGCGGGACCGGCCTGTGACGTTTCTTGAGTCGCACTCGCACCGTGGCCGGTGGAGCGCGGTGGCAGTTCAGGTGGCAGCTCCCGGCCACGCAGCCCCCACCTGCTGGGCTCATGCGGGCCTCCCGCCTCGGCCTTCCTCTGGCTGCATCCACAGGCGCGCCCACCACGCCCGGCTGATTCTTCTTTTTCTGAAATGCATCGTAGAGACAGCGGTCTCGCCACGTTGCCCAGGCTGGTCCCGAACCTCTGGACTCGGACAGTCCTCTCGCCTCCGCCTCCCGAAGTGCTGGGATGACAGGCATGAGCCTCCGTGCCTGGGGAGAACATTTTTGGGAAGTCCCATCGGTTGACGTTTATTGGCTCGTGAATTTCATATCAGAGCTCTCCCATCCCAAGATCTTGCAAGTGCATTCCGGTGTTTTATTGTAGCATTTAACTTTTTCCATCTAGAGGCTCACCTGAGTTTATCTTTTTGTCCTTAAATGTGAGGTCCTGAGTGGTATTGTTTTGGTAGTGGTTTCCTTACTGATGCGTGTCTTTTAAGTCAATAGTAAATGGATGGCTTTCCATTGCAGATTTTTACTTTTGGTTTTTTTTATGCAACTTGAAGGTAATGTAGCATATATAAAAGTTCCGGAGGAAACAGTAATTTTAAAGTCTTTTCTGAGAGTTCATTCTTTGGCCTGAAAGTCAAGTGCATAAGTAAGCACATTTTTTACAAGTGTGATCAGAAACAATTGAGAATTCAGTTTTACATTTGTTGTGCCTTTTAAGCTTTTGAATTGTTAAATAATGTTTGTTCTGTTGATTAGCTGGAAATAGGTAGTTTTTAGAAGTCTGGTTTCAAGAGATCCCAGATGGGAATGCTGTTAGATTTCAAGGTTAGACACAGGACCCGCTGGTGGAGGAGGGTGCTCTCCAGGCTGTGCGTAAAGATGCCCACATCGCAGGCTTGAGTGTGGCATGTTTTGATGCAGTGACAGGAAGCCAGGAGAGCGTCCCTGCTGGTTATTTTCTCAGTTCTGCTTGTAAAGCTCCAGGTCAATGCTGGGCCAGGTATGGCCTGCTGGCCGCTTTTGTAAATAGAATTTTACGGGAGTGCAGCCACCCCCATGACCCGTTGGATTACATAGCATCTACACTTTTGAGTTGGGTAGACATCTGCTTAAAAGCTTGAAATAGTTACTGTCTGGCCCTTTGCAGAAAAAACTGGCTTCTAGTCTAGCCGGCAGGCTCCTCGGGCACAGGCCACATGCCTCGTGTGTGGTTTTTTTGCGTACCTCGTGCTGTCCAGTGCGCGGCGCTCTGCAGATGTTCGGCGCCTGGACCAGATTCAGTACATGTAGACTGACTTCAGGCTGCGGCGGCAAGAGATGGAGTCGCCATCCCAGAGCTGCTGCTGATGACCCTAGTCAGTGGGCCAGGAATTCATCTTTAAAAAGAGGGTGGGAGGCCGGGCTCGGTGGCTCAGCCTGTAATCCCACGCTTTGGGAGGCCAAGGTGAGTGGCTTGCCTGAGCCCGCGGGTTCAAGACCCGCCTGGGCAACGTGGCGAGACCTCATTTCTACAGTAAAATAAAAAAGCTAGCTGGCCGTGGTAGCACGTGCCTGTAATTCCAGCTACTTGGAAGGCTGAGGCGGAAGGATCGCCAGAGCCCAGTAGGTCAAGGCTGTGGTGGCCAGGAGTGGCCACTGCACTCCAGTCTGGGCGACAGAGTGAGACTCCAACTCAAAAAAAAAAACAGGGTAGGGATGCCCTGAAGGTGAACTTCCTCTTGGGTTTGCTCAGCCTGAAACGAGCCCCCAGGTCTGAGCCCCCGGTTCTGAACCCAGTGGGGCTGCAAGGCCTTGGCGGGGAGGGAGGGAGCTGAGGAGGAGCCTGGCTGTCTCAGGCCGGCTTGTTTGTAGTCACATCTGATGGTACTTGGGGCTCCGTGGTCACATAATAAGTAGGTCCTCCTTCTCCTCCTGCCCTCCTGCCTGCTGTGGTATTTGGTCTACAAAATCTAACCATTACGTTTAGTTGAGATGTTATAACCTGCTTTTTAGGGTCTCTCTTTGTGAACTTACTAAACGTGGTGTCTACTGCCTTTGTTGAACATCTTTTGTGGGCATGTTTGCTGCAGGGCTTTGTTCTAGAATAACTGGAAGTACAATAGCAGCTCTTTTCTTTACAGGTACGACCAAAGCCTTTGCTTTTGAAGTTGTTACAGTCTGTCGGTGCACAAAAAGACACTTACACAATGAAAGAGGTAAGCTGAACTGAGAACAAGATGGACTCAGGCCTCACTAGTTGTGTCCAGCCATGCTTACAGTTTCCAAGGACACGGGGAGAAATGAGCCTCATGAAAGGGTTTTTCTTTAAACAGCAACATCCAGTGGTATGGCTATTTGGACTATATTTTGAAAGCGAACATTCTAATTATAGTTGAGTTTCAGTTCTCAGCTGGGAGCCCCGAGAACCAGGGTGACCCCAGGTGTTCTTGGCCTTCTTGTGCTGTGAGCCTGTTGGGCAGACTGGTGACACCTTCTTGGAATCGTGTGTCTGAATGCATGGAGTAAAATATTTAGGACTGCAAAGGAAGCGTTGTGTTAAATGCAGTTAACACAACAGTAAATGAGCTGGCAACACGTGTGCTTTTGTTATTGACACCTTAAATGCTAAGGTTTGGGAGCGGATCTGATACCATCTGATGTAGTGAGGTCCGGAAGTGATGCCTGAGATATTTGTCATGAGCACTGGCCTTTGTTGGTGGTGAAATCACAGGTATTGCCGGCTCGAGGGCTCAGCCTGTAATCCCGCGCTTTGGGAGGCTGAGGTGAGTGGATTGCCTGAGCCCACCGGTTCGAGACCCCTTGGGAAACTTGGCGAGACCTCATCTCTACAATAAAACAAAAAATCAGACGGGCGTGATAGCGCATGCCTGTAATTCCAGCTACTCAGAAGGCTGAGGCAGAAGGATCGCCGGAGCCCACCTGGTCGAGGCTGCAGTGGCCGGGAGTGGCACTGCACTCCAGTCTGGGTGACAGAGTGAGACTCCAACTCAAAAAAAGAAAAAAGAAATCACAGGTATTGCTAATACTGTTGTGATTTGTTACGTACACTCACAGTCGAAGGAAAGGCTGCACTTCAGTTCAAAATTAGTGAGAATGAAGATAGAAATTTTTTCCCCATTCAAATCAACGGACCCCTGAATTCTGTCCCCGGACCCAGGTTAAGCGCTTTTGCGCTAGGGCCCCGTGAGCACAGAGTGCCAATCTTGCTGGGATGGAGGTGAGCTGGTTCCTGTACATGTGTGCTCTGTCAAAGACAACATTTCCATGCATCTCTAGCTCAGAATGTATGCCCGGAAGCAGAGTCTTGAGTAGAGATCGAGTCGCCCTAGGCAGAATTCCAGTGTGGATGAAACGTGCCCGCCTCAGTCTGTGGGGCACAGATGATATGAAGCATTGCAGCGTCTTCCTTACAACTGTGTAGGGGGTGGGATCTTCAGATGCATTTCCTCTCCAGCTGCACTTTTATAAACGGCTTTCAGACACTTGGGGGAGGAATCAGGCCATCTACCTTCTTCCTTCCCCTTGCCAGGCAGCCATCTCTTCCGTCTACGGTCACGGAGGAATATTCCTGAGGTTGGCACGGGCTTGACCAGTGAAGTCCAAAGACGGCATTTGTAGGAAGCGCCAGGTTAAGAGGTGTCTTCAGGGCTCTTAACTTGGGGTTGACTGTATTATCGTTACAATTAGTTAAGGAAACACAAGGTATGGATTAAGCAGTAGCTGGAAATGAGGACATTGATTGCAGCTGTCATAAAGGCTTAGAATGCTCATGCTAAACTGTGTGACAGTGACGTCATGTCTGAAGTGATGGTGACGTGGGTGTTGTCTGATGCCACCCTCAGTTACGGAGTCTTTATTCTGGGCACATGGAAAGGTGGTAGTGTAGGCCCGTGAGAAAAGCCTTGTGCTTGGAGTCAGAAAGCAGGGTCAGTTTCCTCATTTCTAACACAGCTTAACAGTTTTGGGAACTATCAGAAGGAGGTGACACTTGCACAAAGCACACTGTGAACTGTAAACTGCTGCCTGCCTGTAGAGTATTCAGGGGGTGGCAGACAGGTGTGCATCTGGGTGTCTTCAAATGTATTGCCAACTCCTTGGTCTTCTTTTTTTTTTTTTGAGTTGGATCTCACTCTGTCGCCCAGGCTGGAGGGCAGTGGCACTCTCATGGCCACTGTAGCCTCGACCTGCTGGGCTCAGGCAATCCTTCTGCCTCAGTCTTCCAAGTAGCTGGAACCACAGGCACACACCACCATGCCCAGCTAATTTTTGGATTTATTTTAGAGACGCAGTCTCACCAAGTTGCCCAGGCTGGTCTCGAACCCATGGTATCAGGCAATCCTCTCATCTCTGCCTCCCAAAGCGCTGGGATGACAGGTGTGAGCCTTTGTGTCAGGCCGGCAAACATCTTTTAACTATATCAAATGTCTTGGAATTATGTACACTTTTTTTTTCAGTTAGACCCTCACTCTGTCACCCAGGCTAGAGGGCAGTGGCATGCTCATAGCCACTGCAGCCTTGACCTGCTGGGTTCAGGCAGTCCTTCCGCCTCAGCCTTCCAAGTAGCTGAAACCACGGGCATGCACCACCATGCCTGGCTCATTTTTTGTTTTACTGTAGAGATGGGGGTCTCACCAAGTTGCCCAGGCTGGTCTAGACCCCCTGGGCTCAGGCAGTTCTCTCACCTTGGTCTCCCAAAATGCTGGGATTATAGGTATTCACGCGGCAACTCCTTTGTCTTAATGTAGTACCTGGAGTATGATTTAACTTTGTGTTAATGGTTCAGGGTCGTTCTTTGGATTGCCTGTTACAGCATGGATGGTAGTGATAGCTTGGTGGGTTGTTTCCTTCACTGAATCTCCTCACACTTTTGTGTGGATGCCGTTGGTTATGGCCTGTATCCTCTGACCTCAGTGGCCGTGGAGGTGTGTGGTGGTCACGATTGTTGCTCAGTGGCTCCAGGCCTCGGCCATCTTTTGGTGGGTTTTATTTTTATTCTGCAACTTTTTTTTTTTTGGAGTCTCACTCTGTCACCCAGACTGGAGTGCAGTGGCTGCTCTCAGGCACTGCAGCCTCGACCTGCTGGGCTCCGGCGATCCTTCCGCCTCAGCCTTCCAAGTAGCTGT
>NW_007074465.1:157575-158621 GCF_000164805.1 Carlito syrichta
GGGTCAGTTTCCTCATTTCTAACACAGCTTAACAGTTTTGGGAACTATCAGAAGGAGGTGACACTTGCACAAAGCACACTGTGAACTGTAAACTGCTGCCTGCCTGTAGAGTATTCAGGGGGTGGCAGACAGGTGTGCATCTGGGTGTCTTCAAATGTATTGCCAACTCCTTGGTCTTCTTTTTTTTTTTTTGAGTTGGATCTCACTCTGTCGCCCAGGCTGGAGGGCAGTGGCACTCTCATGGCCACTGTAGCCTCGACCTGCTGGGCTCAGGCAATCCTTCTGCCTCAGTCTTCCAAGTAGCTGGAACCACAGGTGTGTGCCACTATGCCCGGTTAATTTTTTGATTTATTGTAAAGACAAGGCCTCACCAAGTTGCCCAGGCTCATCTCGAACCCTTGGGCTCAGGCAATCCTCTTGCCTCCACCTCCCAAAATGTTCAGATTACGGGCTACCACGCCTGGCCTCAAAGCAGAAAATCTTAATATGACTCTTTCCCCTCAAAATAAATGCATACATTTTAAAAATCTGGGGTCCTATATAAGAATTTAAAATCTATTTTTTTTATACATCAGTTCAAAGACTCCCAAATCCAAAGGGAAAATGAGAATAAAATAAAAATATAATCCCACTTCATTTGTAAAAGCAAACAAACACAACAGCAAACACCCCCGGGGTGGGGGTTGTACTCACCCCACAGCCCAGGCCATTGCCACCTTCGCAGGTGACCTTCCGCTGGCCTTCCTCGGGTACCAGCCCTGCTCCACAGCCAGGGTGGGGGCACAGCACACCTCCCATCTGCAGCACGCACTCCTCAGCCCCATACTGCTGGTAGCGGTTGTACTGCAAAATCCAGAAAGCAGCATGAGCTTTTCAAAGCGATTGCGTCTATATTAAGGTTCATGGTGGACAGTGTTGGGACTTTTCTTGCTTAACCAGTTTCAGTAAAAATTGTGCATGGGGAGGGTAGAGGAGGGAGGACAAGGTCTGATCCAATGCAGAACAAGTCTTCAAATTCAAACTGGCAAAATGGACTAGTGAGGTGC
>NW_007074465.1:158641-166100 GCF_000164805.1 Carlito syrichta
CACTCACCTCAGCCTCCCAAAGCGCGGGATTACAGGCTGAGCCACCGAGCCCGGCTTATTCCACAACTTTTAATGCTGTCTGTGGTTTTACGCTTTGCTGCCTTTTCCCTTCCTGATTTATTTGTGTCTAGTTATAAAACCCACAGTTTCAAGGTTTATTGAAGTAAATAGAGAAGCAGTTGTTTGTACAGACAGCAAACTGGAAGGAAAAGGCTTAGAAGTAGCTTGTTTTGAGCGCCTGCTCATTCACCTTGGAAGAGTAGCTTCTTTTGGAAGGCGGGCTGGCTTTATTCCACCGGCTGTGGGTGTGGTTGCTGGTTGTCCAACCCTGTGCAGATAAGAGGGGGTCGTTGAATGTGTTTGGAACCAGCATTCAGTGTTCTTCAGAGCTCAGGAAGGTGTTTCTGTTGCAGGTTCTCTTTTACCTTGGCCAGTACATCATGACCAACCGCCTGTACGACGAGAAGCAGCAGCATATCGTGTACTGCTCAAACGACCTTCTGGGAGACCTGTTTGGCGTGCCCAGCTTCTCTGTGAAGGAGCACAGGTGAGCTCAAGTTCAGCTGAGGCCCTTGTCGAAGACCAGCGGGCGACCTTCAGTCCACCTCCACCCTCACTCACCTCGTCAGAGAAAAACGGTTCCTATGTGCACAGAGGAAGCTGAGATTTAACTCCTTAGCTCTGTAGTGTGTCAGTGAGCTCTGGCGTCTTGTAGAGCCGTGTTTGAGACCCGACTCGTTCGCTGGTGCCCTGTGGCAGGGTGAGTCGACATGGCCTCTACACCGAGTGTCCCCTTTGTAAAACATGGCCTCTATACCGAGTGTCCCCTTTGTGTAGTCCTGAGCGCGGAGTGAGCCCTCCCGCAGGGCGCTGCAGAGCAGCCACAGCTGTGAGATGCTTAAGCTGCTCTTGCACTCACCGCCTGCAACAGCCTCATACCGCCATGTAACAGCGGCTCAAGTCTGAGCCTCCTGTACTTTGGAAATCGTTTTCACGGCCGTGTTTCATTGTGGCACTTCATTCTAGAATTCCTCTTCCAGAACCGAGTGCTTCCTCGGTCATTCTTTCCTCACATTCAGAATTCCTTGCCACGTTTGTTGGAGCGCACTCTGTCTCAGCCTTGGCGCTTGTGTCTCAATAAGCAGGCTGAATGCTTTTCACCTGAAACAGTTCACTAGGTTCTGCCAGTACTTGGTGCTCAGTGATATTGATGTTTCCTATTAATAGCTAAAAAGATGGTAATTAAACCGAATATGTATAATTTTAAAACAACTTCATGGACATAAACACATTTGCATTGCTGGACTTGAGGAAAAGACAAAGAGCTAAGAAAAACAGAGGAAAAAGACTGTCGCTTACTACCAAAAGGCATTTTTGCGAGTCGCTTGTGTGTTGTGTGCAGGTGCGCAACTTAAGCTCGCTGTAAGCATAGTGCTATGTATAGTACTGTAAGAAGCAGCTTCTTTTTGAGTTGGAGTCCCGCTCTGTCACCCAGGCTGGAGGGCCAGGGCACGCTCACAACCTCTGCAGCCTCGACCTGCTGGGCTCTGGTGATCCATTGGCTTCAGCCCTCCAGGTAGCTAGAACTACAGGTTTGCGCCACCATGCCCAGCTAATTTATTGGTTTACTGAAGAGACAAGGTCTCACCGTGTTGCTCAGGCTAGTCTCGCACCCCTGAGCTCAGGCAGTCCTCTCGCCTTAGCCTCCCCAAGTGCTGGGATGACAGGCAGGAACCACCGTGCCAGGCCGAAGCAGCATCTTAATTTAATACATGTTAGCATCTTTTCACTGATAAACCACTTCTGTCTAATGTCCGTTCATGTTGTCATCTTATACTTTACCTTGGGGTACAAGATTTAAGTTTATAAATTTAGGAAGTAACTATCGGTGATTTTTTTGGGGACTTAACCTTTTGAATAATGACTCTTCTGATAATGTATGCAGGTGTAATTTCTGATATTGAAGGCATAATTTTAAAGTCATCTTTGACTTGAATTCTGAGTGTTGGGAGATTAGAAATTGGGGAAATTCCTGACTTGAAAAGGAAAGGGAGTGTTGTGCGTTTAGACTGTTGTGTCCTTATTCCCAGGACTGAAAAGAGCCTATTCAGGTTGGTACTTCCCCTCGACGCTGAGAATTAGAAACAATATTTTGTAACAAACATTCCCCAAGACTTTGGTTTTAAGGCAAAAGAAAAATGTATCGTGACATCGGTGAATGACGCAATAAACGGTGGTCTTCCTGTGGGGATGTGAACTCCATGAGGGCAGAGATTTGTTTCGGTTTCATTCTTGGTTTTCCCCAGTGTTTACAACAGTGACTGGTCCTTTTTTTTTTTCTGAGTCAGAGTCTCACTCTGTCGCCCAGACTGGAGTGCAGTGCCACGTTCTCAGCCACCGCAGCCTCGACCAACTGGGTTCCCGTGATCCTTCTGCCTCAGCCTTCCAAATAGCTGGAACTACCGGCGTGTGCTATCACACCCGGCTAATTTTTTGATTTATTGTAGAGATGAGGTTTCGCCAAGTTGCTCAGGCGGGTCTTGAACCCGCGGACTCAGGCAGTCCACACACCTCAGCCTCCCAAAGCCTGGGATTATAGGCTGAGCCACCGAGCCCGGCAGTGACTGGTCCTTAATAGATTCTCAGTCTGTAGCTGTTGAATGAATCAATGCTGTTTCATCTGTTAATGCATTTTATTTTGTTGTATTTTTTGAGTTGGAGTCTCACTATGTCTCCCAGACTGGAGTGCAGTGGCACGCTCACAGCCACCGCAGCCTCGACCTGTTGGCCTCAGGCGATCCTTCTGCTTCAGCCCTTCAAGTAGCTGGAAGTATAGGCACGTGCTCTCACACCTGGCTCATTTTTTTGCTTTACTGTAGAGATGAGTTCTCAAGTTGCCCAGGCTGGTCTTGAATCTGTGGGCTCGGGCAATCCTCTTGCCTCCGTCTCTCAAAGTGTTGGGATTGCAGGTGTGAGCCACCGCACCCAGCCTGTTAATTTTAAGTCCAAGATAGAAGAACCATTGGATGACCAGTCTAAGGTTGCGAGTTCTGTTTAGTGGGCTTTGCATAGTTCAGTACTTTCCTGGACAGTTTGCCTCCAAGCACAGAGCTGGGAGGATTTCTTTTTTGTTTGAAAATTAATATTTAGCCGAGCTCGGTGGCTCAGCCTGTAATCCCAGCGCTTTGGGAGGCTGAGGTAAGTGGATTGCCTGAGCCTGCGGGTTCGAGACCCACCTGGGCAACTTGGTGAGACCTCATCTCCACAACAAATCAAAAAATTAGCCAGGCGTGGTAGTGCGTGCCTGTAGTTCCAGCTACATGGAAGGCTGAGGCGGAATGATCGCCGGAGCCCAGCAGGTTGAGGCTGCGGTGGCTGGGATCGGCCACTGCACTCCAGTCTGGGCAACAGAGTGAGATTCCTACTCAAAAAAAAAAAAAAAAGAAAATTAGTATGCTAACTTGCTTCCTCTTGCACACCCATTTTTTGGGGGTCTTTTGGTAAAGTTCAAGCAAAGCATACTTGAGATGTGAAAGCTTTCAGCTGGTGGTTGTTAAAAGTAGCTGCCTGTAGTCATTATGCTACTAATTATTGTGCTTTTGAGGGCCTAGACACTTGCTAGTGATATAATTTGAACATGATGATTTAAAATTTAGTTTTTTGGGGTTTTTTTTTATTTTTTTGAGTTGGAATCTCACTCAGTCGCCCAGACTGGAGTGCAGTGGCTGTTCCTGGCCACCGCAGCCTTGACCTGCTGGGCTCCGACGATCCTTCCGCCTCAGCCTTCCAAGTAGCTGGAATTACAGGCGTGCGCTACCACGCCCGGCTCATTTTTTCTTGATTTATTGTAGAGATGAAGTCTCGCCAAGTTGCTCAGGCGGGTCTCGAACCCGCCGGCTCAGGCAATTCAATCACCTTGGTCTCCCAAAGCGCGGGATTACAGGCTGAACCACTGAGCCCGGCCTAAAATTTAGTTTTGAATGTGTACAGTAGTTCATACTAAATTTGCATTTAGAAGTCTAGTTAAATCCAGTTTAATTCATTGTCATTTAAAAATGCTCGTCTCTTGATTTTTTTTTTTTTTTCCTCCCTAAAAGGAAAATATATACAATGATCTACAGAAACTTGGTGGTAGTTAACCAGCCGGGTAAGTTAATTTTGAACATCCTGAACATATGCCATGAAAACATTTCAAAAACTTTTTTGTGTATGTGCATGCATTTTATAATTGTGATTTTCCTTAAAAGTTGCTTTAATTATATACTAATTAGAATAAAAGTATGATAAATTTAATAGGAAGAAGTTCACAGGAACTCAAACAGCATTATACTAAGGTTCTGATGTAAAGTTAAATGTCCTGTATATCAACTTAAGCCTGGGATATCAGGTCAGGATTTGTTTTAAAAGGCAGATGGTTTCTAAAGCTCCTGCTTAGTAGACGTGGGAGCAGACCTTTGAAAATGGATCAAACGACTCTGGAGATAATACGGTGACCTGGACAGGACCATTTGGAAGCATGGAGGATGGGTCTTTTTTTTGGGGGGGGTACCAGACAAAACTCTGTTTACCCATTTCTGTGGGTGAGTGGCGTTTTGTACCCCTACTAGCAGTTCTTAACTTGTCATTGTTGGGCCACGTCTCCTTTTGATAACCTCTTGAAAACTCTGGGTTTCACCAGATGATCAGATTCTCTCTGTCATTCCAGAGAGCTGCATGTACACACATACATTGGTGTGCACATAGATGTTTATCAACCGCTCTCCCTAGGAAAAGCCCTGAAGCGGTGCTTGCTGGTGTCTGTGGTGTAAACGCCCGTCTTCAGGTGACACACGCGGTCGGGAGGAGTTGCACACCTGCTGCTGAATGCTGGCGGGCGCCGTCTCCGGCCCACCCCGCTGCCCCAGCCCATCCATAGCTGCTCAGAAGCGTGTTCAGCTCCCGGGATGAACTGACTGCTCCTGTGTGCTCCCTCTATCCACGTTCGGACTGTGTTGTCACGTTGCTTAGGTGCCCCTTGTCTAGTTTCTGTGACCTGGTCCCACTGAGGCTTGCTTTTTGCTGCGCCATCTTCGGCAGATGCTTAGTAAGAGTGTTGAACCGAATGCTTACGCTTCCCGAGTTGGGGTTTAAAACCTAGAGAAGCGTATCACTGTCTTATCCCAGAATAACAGTGGTTGTTAAACTGGTGACTGGGCATTTTATTGTTTTACAACTCTTTAAGAAATCCAGTGATGGCAGAGTATACACTTCTAGTACTTGGAGAACTTTGAGTTTTCTTTTTTTTCTTTTTGAGTTGGAGTCCTACTTTGTCGCCCAGACTGCAGTGCAGCGACCGCTCCCGGCCACCGCAGCCTTGACCTGCTGGGCTCCGGCGATCCTTCTGCCTCAGCCTTCCAAGTAGCTGGAACTACAGGCGCGCACCTGGCTGATTTTTGATTTATTGTAGAGATGAGGTCTCACCAAGTTGCCCAGGCAGGTCTCAGACCCGTGGGCTCAGGCAATCCACTCACCTCAGCCTCCCAGGGCGCGGGATTACAGGCTGAGCCACTGAGCCCGGCCGAACTTTGAGTTTTCTAAAGTACATGTCCCAGGTGTATTCATTCATTCCTTCACTTATTTAAATAAATTTTGGCCGATTACTAGGAGAATCATATTAAGGAGATGGTGACCTGTCAGTGACGTAGGCTAGTTCCATTCTGAGTTAGTTTTAGGCTTCAGCTGAATTCCCTCCAGAACTCATCTGCGTTCTCGACCTCATCACACCTGGCATTTCCTTTTAGTGCAGTTTTTGGGCAATGTCCCCTTTACATCCTAAACCAGACTATCTGGGTGGCATGACCTGTGTGGGTGCACAGCTTAAGAATATCAGCCTGATGCCTACCAGGGAGAGAGGCTGTTATGGTACTGTGTGGCGATGTGTAACTTCAGGATGCTAAAGGTCAGGCGTGTGTTCACTCTGCCCCTCCAAGGGCGTAGTGAAGGGTTGCTGGTGAAGATCTTGTGTGTGTCCTGAGTCAGAAACACTTTCGAGCCCTGGTCCGTGCATCCAACGACAAACCACAGTGTCTGCCTGAGTCTCCCTGGATTCCTCTGTCACCTTTTTGGGCCACGTGTTTATTCAAGCCTGGTGGACTGTCAGGTCCTTGGTGCCATCCTCCTCCCGTGTGTCAGGCACTGGCCTTCTCGTTTCTTGAGGATTGGCCCTCTCCGTGCCCAGCCTTCGCTACTTGGTCATTTGCATGTGGCAGGCAGTGTCAGCATCAGCTGCCCTGCCCCCTCTTTGTTCTTCTGTTTTGCCGACTGATTTGTCCCTTTTTTGCTAAATTGGCAGTTTTGGGGTTCACTGTTGCTCCCTGGGCGCAGTACTTCCTTTGAGCTAGGAAAGCTGTTTTATCTCTTGGACTAAGACCCTTGCAGTGGTGAGTGGCTCCAACGTTGCCTTAGGGGAGGGTCTGAAGGACCCAGTGACGACAGCCTGACCCTGCGTGTGCCCGGTGATTGTGACCACCTGTGGCCCTCTCACAGGAGTTGCTGTTCCCTCTGGGTGGTCAGGTCTGGAATGTCCTCCCCGCTCTGCCTCTGCCACCGACGTCTCTGAGCCTTCTCTCCTGAGCCCTGCCTGTCCCACCAAATCCTCCCTGTTCTGTCTTCTCTGCTGTTTTATCTTGTAACACTTCTCGTAGTGTATTTGTTACACGTTATAATCACTCTTTTGTGCATCCTCTGTATTAAAATTGGGCTATCTTTTAATGCCTGCGTACTTGGCGTGGGCCTGACACCCAGGAGGTACACTCAGTGCTTGGGGAAGGTCACGTCGTTCCTGGGTTTGTGTTGTCCGCCCCTCCTTGTTGCTGATCCCTGCTTTTGTTTCCTCTCAGAACCCTCAGCCTCTGGCACATCTGTGAGTGAGGATGGGCATCACCTTGCAGGCAGGAGTGATCCAAAGGTAATCTTTAAATACGTTCCTCATTCTAGCATAATGCTTTTTAAAAATCGGGAAAACGAAAAAATACTGGCTTCCTGGTGTTACGTGTCGTTTGTTGCATTTTATTTGTTTTTCTGGAATACTTAGGACCCTGTGCTGGAGCTACAGGAAGAGAAGCCTTCGTCTTCACAAGTGGCTTCCAGACCTTCTGCCTCATCCAGGAGGAGGGCCGTCAGTGAGACAGGTACATATGGATGCTGAGGGCACGTTCAGACGGCCTTTCAGGGTGCTCTCTCCAATGGAACCGGTGCTTGTAGGCTTAATGGAATGGCTCTTTTTTTGGTTTCGATGAATGAACTTCTAAGTTTTTTTCATTCTTGATTTTATTTGGTTTACAGACGCTCTTTTAGCAAATTTTTCTGGCCACCTGTGGCAGGGGCAGTTTACTGGTTCCCGTGGAGGTTACGGCCAGCCTCTTAAGGTGATAGGGATAAGGACGGCAGCTCTGTTTGTCATTCTTCTTTTTTTTTTTTT
>NW_007074465.1:166332-166639 GCF_000164805.1 Carlito syrichta
GCGGATCTCGAACCCGTGGGCTCAGGCAATCCACTCACCTCAGCCTCCCAAAGGTGAAGGATTACAGGCTGAGCCACCGATCCCAGTTTGTCATTCTTCTTAGTCATCTCAGCAGTTGACATTTTTAATTAGTGTTTTTAAATGAGTGGTAAAACATGCCAATGAGATTTTTCCTTTTTCTTTTTCTTTTTTTTTTGAGTTGGAGTCTCACTCTGTCACTCAGACTGGAATGCAGTAGCCACTCCCGGCCACCGCAGCCTGGACCTGCTGGGCTCCGGCGATCCTTCTGCCTCAGCCTTCCAAGTAG
>NW_007074465.1:166659-167224 GCF_000164805.1 Carlito syrichta
TTACAGGCCGAGCCACTGAGCCCGGCCCTTTTTTCTTTTTTTTTTTTTGAGTTGAAGTTTCACTCTGTCACCCAGGTGGGAGGGCAGTGGCATACTCACGGCTACCGCAGCCTCGACCTGCTGGGCTCAGGTGATCATTCCGCCTCAGCCTTCTAAGTAGCTGGAACTACAGGCACATGCCACCATGCCCGGCTAATTTTTTAAAATTTATTTTAGAGATGAGGTCTCACCAAGTTGTCCAGGCTGGTCTCAAACCCATGGGCTCAGGCAGTTCTTGCACCTTGGCCTCCCAAAGTACTGTGATTGTAGGCACAAGCTACCACGCCTGGCAACCAATGAGGTTTTGTTTTTGTTTTTGTTTTTGAGTTGGAGTCTCACTCTGTTGCCCAGACTGGAGTGCAGCGGCTTCTTCCGGCCACCGCAGCCTCGACCTGCTGGACTCCGGCGATCCATCCGCCTTAGCCTTCCAAGTAGCTGTAACTATAGGCGCGTGCTACCATGCCCGGCTAATTTTTTGATTTATTGTAGAGATGAAGTCTCACCAAGTTGCTCAGGCGGGTCTCAA
>NW_007074465.1:167368-169271 GCF_000164805.1 Carlito syrichta
GAGCTCTGGCGATCCTTCCACTTCAGCCTTCCAAGTAGCTGGAACTACAGGCACACACTACCATGCTCGGGCTAATTTTTTGATTTATTGTAGAGATGAGGTCTCGCCAAGTTGCCCAGGCGGGTCACGAACCTGCGGGCTCAGGCAATTCACTCACCTTGGCCTCCCAAAGTACAGGATTACAGGCTGAGCCACCGAGCCCAGCTACCAATGAGTTTTAAAACGAAAAGTAAATAGTGTCTTAGAAATGAAGAGGTAAAAAAAATAGCTGGGGACATTGTTCTGGAGAAAAGACAAGGAGACTGTGATGTGAGGTCACATCAGTGAAACAGAACAGGTAGACCCAGGCTTGAGTCTTGAACATGGGGGTCCAGGGCAGGACAGCAGGGGACATCTTACTGGATACCTGGAGCTGCAGCAGTTCGGTAGTTATTTGGGAAAAAAGTGAAGTTACGTCTGTACCTTATGGCAGAAGGAATTCCAGTGAGTTTAAAAAATAAATGAAAATTAAGCATATTTGAAAGACAGTCACTTTAAATTTGACTTTGTTCATACCCTTAGTACTTAAAAAGTTATCCAGAATCAACTAGGAAAACGTTAGAAATTCAAAGAGCTGAAAACAAACAAATTTATCACAGTAAATACAGATGACCAATAAACATGGGGAGGAGGTGAATCTGGCAATCTTAGCCTCACCGACAGTAAAAGTGCAGAAAGGTGGTTTTTTGGTCTGTCAAATAGCAAAGAAAATTTCTTATCCATCCTTGCAACTTGTGTGTTGGCACGGACACACTGTCGGTGTGTAAGTTGGCATGAGTTGGTTCTGTCTTCATGGATGACCAAAAGGCTTTCATTCTTAGCATTGCCCTGGTGACTCCACACCTAGGAATCTCACCTAGAGATGGGAGCAGGAACCCCAGATTCGCAGGCGGAGATGCTTGCAGCATTGTTGATCACAGGGCACACGCCTGGTGACAAGGGGTGTCGTCCTTCGAGTGCAGCCCAGCCTGGCCTCCAGCCCGCCCCGCCCTTGGTGGCTGCTCTGCACGTCTCCTGGCGTCTCCTCCTGCGCTTTCAACGGCCCAAGATGGTAGGGTGGGTCGTGTCCCCTCCACGCTGAGCTCCTCTGGCTGCCTTGCCATTGACCTCCAGGTGGAATCCACACTTCACTCTGGCCTGCAGGGCCCTTGTCCATGGGATTCGGCCGCACTGGCAGCTGGTCCCCGAAAAGTCAGGCTTTCTGGCACTCGTGGCCGCCTGGCGCGGTTTCTTTCTGCCATAGCCTTTCTCATTCGCCCTCGCGAGACTAGCTTCTGGCTGTCTCTTTTCACTTGGATGTGGCCCCTTGGAGGCCCTGGCCAGCCTGGAGAGTGGCCTGCTTCTCTTGTCCTTGGCACCCACTGGCCTCCCTTGGTGAGCTCTTGGTGGCTTCAGGCTGGGGGGCTCCTTAGAGTTGGAATGGAGCTTTGCAGGGTAAGAAGCTGCACCTATGCCTGCGTATCAGTGACACAACTGTGATGAGCAGGATGTGGCCTGGGTTACAATACCGTATTCTCCACCATTAAAAAGAATGTTTGACCAGGCACAGTGGAGGTGATAGGATTGCCTGAGCCTAGGAGTTCAAGACCAGCCTGGACAGCAAAGCAAGACCTTGTCTCTAATAAACAAAAATTAGCTGGGTGTGGTGGCACATGCCTGTGGTTCCAGGTACTTGGAAGGCTGTGGCGGAAGGATCGCCTGAGCCTAGCAGGTCAACGCTGGGGTGGCCGTGAGCGTGCCCCTGCGCTCCAGCCTGGGCAGCAGAGTGAGACTTTGACTTTAAAAAGAAAAAAAAAAAGCCGGGCTCGGTGGCTCAGCCTGTAATCCCACGCCTTTGGGAGGCTGAGGTGAGTGGATTGCCTGA
>NW_007074465.1:169539-173596 GCF_000164805.1 Carlito syrichta
GAGGCTGCGGTGGCCGGGAGCGGCCACTGTACTCCAGTCTGGGCGACAGAGTGAGACTCCAACTCAAAAAAAAAACCCCAAAAAACAAATAAAAAGAAAAAAAAAAGAATATTTAAGAGGCAACACACTTAAGTGGTACAGATATGTGAACCAAAGTTGTTGTTGGCTGTTTTGGGGTTTCTGTTTTTTTTTTTGAGTTGGAGTCTCACTCAGTCGCCCAGACTGGAGTGCAGTGGCCGCTCCCGGCCACCGCAGCCTCGACCTGCTGGGCTCCGGTGATCCTTCCACCTCTGCCTTCCAAGTAGCCGGAAGTACAGGCATGCGCTACCACGCCCGGCTGATTTTTTTATTTTATTGTAGAGATGAGGTCTCGCTGCCCAGGCGGGTCTCGAGCCCGCGGGCTCAGGCAATCCACTCACCTCAGCCTCCCAAAGGTGCGGCATTACAGGCTGAGCCACCGAGCCAGGCTGGTTTTTTTGTTGGTTTTTTTTTAGATGAAATCTTACTCTGTTGCTCAGGCTGGAGTGCAGAGACACACTCACAGCCACTATAGTCTCGACCTGCTGGGTTCGGGTGATCCTTCTGCCTCAGCTTTCCAGGTAGTTGACACCCAGGCATGTGTCATCACACCCGGCTAACTTTTTGATATATTGTAGAGATGACGTCTCGCCATGTTGCCCAGGTGGGTCTCGAACTTTGGGTCAGGCTGTCCTCTCGCCTCGAGTGCTGGGATTTCAGTCTTGATCCACTGTACCCAGCCTCGAATGTTTGTTTAAGAAGGAAAAAGCCAAATGAGTGAGAACTGGTGAGCTGTTAAAATGTTAAAACTTACTCATTGGTAGCATTACAGGTGATTTACATATTTTTCCTTCTGTTTTCTTTCCATCTCTGCAGTGAGTAATATATTACTTGTCATGATCAGTGTTAGCAGAGGTAAAAATAATCGCTCAACAACATGGCTTAGGCTTCCAGCCCACATCATCCAGCCAAGACCCCCTTTTTATAGGGGATGCAAACGGGATTAAGAGCTTGCAGCAGGAACGTGTGTGTGGCCTGGTGGTGGAGATGAAACACAAAAGCCCAGTGTTTGGGAATTGGGAGGAGGAAGGACGCCCTCTGGGCAGGGTGAGAGGGAACACTGAGAGGAGAGAGGGCACTGTGTGTGCAGGCCATGGTGGGTCCCCCTCATCCAGGCCCTGCGAAGCGGAAGTGGGGCCGCCAGGAGCCACCTAAGCAGCTGCGTGGGTGGGCTCTGGGGTGGAGAGAGAGGGCAATGCCGCGGAAGCCACCCCGGTTGGCGTGGGGATGTCCCCACGCGCGGTGAGCGTCCTCGCTCTCGGAGCTTCCTGGCGCCGCCTTGTCCTAGGTTGGCCCGAGGTTGGCCGCTCTTGTGTGAAACGCCTCTCGCCTCGCTGGCTGCGTTCCCTTGGCCCCAGGGGCAGGAGACTCTTCGCACCTTTATTGGCCACTTTTGTTTCTCTTAGGACTCTTTTCCTATTGTCGGCTTTTTATTTATTTATTTTTTATTTTTTATTTTTTTGAGTTGGAGTCTCACTCTGTCGCCCAGACTGGAATGCAGTGGCCACTCCCGGCCACTGCAGCCTCGACCTGCTGGGCTCCAGCGATCCTTCCGCCTCAGCCTTCCAAGTAGCCGGAATTACAGGCATGCGCTACCACGCCCGGCTGATTTTTTGATTTATTGTAGAGATGAGGTCTCCCTGCCCAGGTGGGTCTCTAACCCGTGGGCTCAGGCAATCCATTCACCTCAGCCTCCCAAAGGCGCGGGATTACAGGCTGAGCCACCGAGCCCGGCTATTGTCGACTTTTTAAACAAATCGAGTCTGTCTTGGTCTGGCAGGACTTATTATGATACTCTCTTCGGTGTGTGGCAAAGAAAGTCTGCTAGTCTGACATCTGCCGCTGAGTTGTTTGTGGTATTATTATTTTGCCACATCAGCCTTAGCATGGTCTGGTCTTGGTTCTCTTCTTAGAGCTCTGCAGTGTTATGAAATACTTTCCCACTTGGTCTTACAGGAGTGTTCTCTGCTCCGTACTCAAATGGTTTTGTTTTTTGTGTTTGGTTCTTTAATCCACTCGGAACTTATTTTTATGTCTGGTTTAAAGGAGGTCTCTGATTTATGTCTGACACATTTGACTAGCTTTCTAAAGTTTTAAGTCAGATAATTTGTTATTTAAAATAAAACTAACAGTTTTCGCCATCGATTTTGATTTCTGCTGAAAATACAGGGTACTGAAGGAATTTAAATATTAAGAGTACCTGCTAAGTAAATTAAATATTTTTGTTCTTTTAAAAAAAGAAAAAGATGGAGCCTTATATCCTAAAGGTTGGTTTGACAGAAAAATCCTAGATTGATTAATAAAACCTTTATTTTATATTTATTTATTTTTGAGTCAGCATCTCACTCTGTGGCCCAGGCTGGAGTACTGTGGTATGCTCGCGGCCACTGCAGCCTCCACTGGCTGGGCTCAGGCAATCCTTCCTCCTCAGCCTTCCAAGTAGCTGGAACCACAGATGCACACCATCACCATGTGGCCTGGCTGATTTTTTGATTTATTGTGGAGAGGAGGTCTCGCCAAGTTGCCCAGGCTGGCCTCGAACTGCTGGCCTCTGGCAGTCCTCTCGCCTCGGCCTCCTTAAGTGCTGGGATGACGGGCATAAGCAATAACAGCTTTTAGACGAATTACATCAGTTGTGACTTCGGGAAATCAAGGTCTGAAAAAGAATAGAATGGTTTTAAAAACACGGCGTTCTGCAAGCCTCACTTGGGCAGACTCAGAGCAGGGTTGGCATTGGCAACTTTGGCAGCACTCCCTGTTTCTCTGTTCAGTTTTCCTGGAGCTGAGTTTCCGCTCCACCGAGGACTTGGGCTCGCATCCCAGCCTGTTGCCGTCAGCAGTTTGCTTTCCCTCCTTGTGCAGAAGAGAGCGCCGAGGAGCCGCCCGGCGAGCGCCAGAGGAAGCGGCACAGGTCGGACAGCCGCTCGCTGTCGTTCGACGAGAGCCTGGCCCTGTGTGTCATCCGCGAGATCTGCTGTGAGCGAGGCAGCGGCGGTGGCGGCAGCAGCGACTCTGCAGGGACACTGTCCAGCCCGGTAAGGCTCTGCCCTCGGGAGCGCGGGACCTGGCCATGGCTGGCCTGTGGGTGGGGTGGCAGCTCCAGTGTCGCAGGGTGGCAGCTCCAGTGTCGTGGGAACCAGCGGTGATTGTGCTTTGATATCGGCCGCCCTGTGGGCCTCCCCTGGCCCTGAGGTGGGGGCGAGGAGGATCCCTGGAGCTGGAAAACAGGGAAAACGCAGGCCCCTGTTGGGTGATGCTGACAGCGCTCTGCCGGAAAGACTGGTTGGCCACCGCAGCCATCGTGAACTCGAGTAGCCTGAGTAAAGAGCGGTCTGGAAATTTGGAAGTTAAGACTCACAGGCATGGTGGCTCACGCCTGTTGTCCCAGCACTTGGGAGGCTGTGGCAGGAGGATCGCTTGAGTATGCCTCCACAGACAATCCAAAGTTAGCCAGGGTACAGTGATGCCTGTAGTTCAGCCACTTGGGAGATTGAGGAGGAAGGATTACCTGAGCCCGGGGGTCCAGGCTATGGTGAGACATGATTGTGCTACCGCACTCTAGCCTGGGCAACAGAGGGAGACCACGAATCAAAAAAAAGAAAGAAAAAGGGAACAAAACTGAACATTTGATTCATTTCTTTCTTTATTTTTATTTTTCTGAGTTAGAGTCTCTCTCTGTTGCCCAGACTGGAGGGCAGTTGGCACGCTCATGGCCACCACAGCCTTGACCTTGACCTGCTGGGCTCAGATGATCCTTTGCCTCAGCCTTCCAAGTAGCCTGAATTACAGGTGTGTGCTACCATGCCTGGCTAATTTTTTGATTTATTGTAGAGACGAGGTCTCAGCAAGTTGCCCAGGCTGATCTTGAGCCCATGGGCTCAGGCAATTCTCTCACCTTGGCCTCCCAGATTGCTGGGATTATAGGCATGAGCCACCACACCCAGCCTCACTTTATTCTTTTTTTTTTTTTTTTTTTTTT
>NW_007074465.1:173964-189357 GCF_000164805.1 Carlito syrichta
GCCCAGACGGGTCTCGAACCTGCAGGCTCAGGCAATCCACTCACCTCAGCCTCCCAAAGCGTGGGATTACTTATTGTAGAGATGAGGTCTCGCCCGGTTGCCCGGGTGGGTCTCGAACCCACGGGCTCAGGCAATCCACTTACCTCAGCCTCCCAAAGTGCTGGGATGACAGGCTGAGCCACCAAGCCCGGCCTTCACTTTATTCTTGACAAATAGTTTAAAAAGAATTACCGAACCCCATCTTACTTCCAGTCTTGCTGAAAATTGAGCCAGAGTTCTAGCTGAAGGGTGCTTAGAGCCCGGTCCTTGCTTTACCCCTGCAATGCTTTTTTTCTTTTTGGTAGTCCTGTTCTGCACTCCTATAAACATCCTGTCTTTCAAAAATCAGGTCCAGCGTGGTAGTTCATGCCTGTAATCCCAGCACTTTGGGAGGCTGAGGTGGGAGGATCACTTGAGCTTGGGCAATTGAGACCAGCCTGGGCAACATAGCTAGACCCCATCTCTGTTAAATAAGCACTTTAACAAGGTAAGAAGAAAAATCAGACTGAGTCCCGTGGTGAGCGCTTTTGTCGGGGCGACATTTTTCTCTCCTGGGGGAAGCTTGGGTGCCGTCACCCGCCCGTTGTGAAGGGAGTTAAGCACAGTCCTCTCCAGCTTCCTGTGGGTACAGAAATGGGAGACTAGGCCTGTGTTTGAGCCTGCTCTGGGCAGTTCATCATCTTAGCAGCCTCAGCTTCCTTTTGCAGGCGGGAAAGCCTCGACTTGGGCGTTTTGGATGACTTGTTTAAGGTTCTTGCAACTGGTCGTCATCACAATTGGAATTCAGGCAAAACCGGGTACTTCTGACTGTGGGATCTGCGCTCCCCAGGGCAGGTGACTGATGCTTCCTGATTATGAAGCATCTCACAGTTTCCGGATCCTCCTTTTTTGAGCGTCCGCCTCCTCACTGCCGCATGCCCCCTGTGCCCCAGAGCAGGGCTGGTGGGGTGTGGGGGCCGCCCAGCGCCTCCTGGGCTCTGGGGGCCATGCGCCTCTGTCTTAGCCTTGCAGCTTCTCCCGGGGGACGCGGACAGACAGGGAGCAGCAGGCAGGCTGCGTTCATCCAACCTGATGGTAGATGGAGAGGCACGGCCAGTGTGCAGATCCCTACTGTAGATGTGCTCCTGGGACTTAGTCTTCCTTGAGATTTAGCCCTTTCTTCTGAAGGTGGTATGCTGAGGACTTGATGAACTGCAGTGCTTCGTTTGCTGGCTGACTTTGTCAGAGAGGGAGGCTCGCTGTGTTCTCTCTTGACTGAGATTCCGGTTGTCAGCACAGACCTTTTTAGGGGTGAGAGCTGCAGCTGGAGGACTGCTGCTTTTACTGTTTTCCTAACATGGCTCTAAAAAAGTCTCAGCCGGACGTGGTGGCTCACACCTGTCATCCCAACACTTTGATAGGCAGAGGTGAGAGGATTGCCTGAGCCCAGGGCTTCGAGACCAGCCTGAGCAACATGGCGAGACCTTGTCTCTGCAATAAATCAAGCAGATGAGCTGGGGTGTGGTGGCACACGCCTATAGGTCCAGCTACTTGGAAGACTGAGGTGAAAGGATCGCCTGAGCCCAGCAGGTCGAGGCTGTACTGGCCGTGAGTGTGCCCCTGCACTCTAGCTTGGGTGACAGAGTGAGACTGTGACTCAAAAAGAAAGTCTTCCGATCTCAAAGGTCATAAAATAATATGCGTTGTTTTTAGGACTGGTGGAGTATTGGAGATCATTTAAACCTTTTTTTCTTTTTGAGTCAAGGTCTCTCACTCTGTTGCCCGGCTAGAGTGTGACACCATCATAGCTCAACGGCTCACTACAGTCTTGACCTCCTGGGCTCAGGTGATCCTTCCACCTCAGCCTCCTGAGTAGTAGGGACTACCACTGTGCGTCACCATGCCTAGCTAGTTTTTTTATTTTTTTTGTAGAGACAAGGTCTCGCTATGTTGCCTAGGCTGGTCTCCAGCTCCTGGACTCAAGCAGTCCTCCTGCTTCTGCTTGCTGAATACTGGGATTACAGACGTGAGCCTCCCACCTGGCCATTTAAGCTTGTGTAGGTGAAGTGGCTGTAGCCTTAGAAGTTAAGCGACATGTCCAAGGTTAAGCAGCTGAATCTAGACTTAGAACGCCTGTGTCCTGCCTCTCAGAGTTTTCCAGCCTCGGCTTCTGCTTGGTGTATTTCCTACCTTAGTCACTGACAGTAGATATCATGAGCCTGAAGGTCGCATTAGGTCCTTATCGACTTTACAGAAGGCCTGAAATGAGGACCCAGATGAGTAGCTAAAGAAACTTAAAGAATTAAGCCTGAAGCTCTTTAGGTCATGTTCACAGTTTGTTAAAAGCCGTATGAGTCACAAACGTCGGTCTCACTACTAGCCTAGCGTTCTACCAGTTTGAATGTGAAGAGACAAGTGAGACAGGTCTTAGCTCCCAAAATATGTGTCCCGCAGAAGAGAAGCGCGTGTGCTGTGAAGCTTTGTGCAGTTCACGTGCAAGTCTGTAGAATCCATCACGACGCCCACCTGGGAAAGAGGACGGAAGGCGGAAGTGCTCTGAGGGACGCATTGTCAGAGGCCCAGGCAAGGTGGGCGAGTCGGACCTGGATGCTGCCAGATGGTTCCGGCTGGGGGCTGGATGACCAGGAGCCGGGAGCAGTTGGGCTGTCTGGCCGAGCCATCCCTATGGGCAGCGGGAGGGTGCTGCTGAAGCGAGATACAGACAGAAGTCGTACCGCCTGTGCCTTCCTGCGCGTCTTGGGGTTTCAACATGGTTGTCATGATGACCTTGGCCTTGACCTTACGTGTTGCCCATGTGCAGGACGCCTCTGAGGAGAGGGGTGCAGGTGAGCTAGGGAGCACCACGGGCTGCGGGGTGATGTTTGTTAAGCCTCTTTTTTTTCTCATTTTAGGATCTTGATGCTGGCATAAGTGAACATTCAGGCGATTGGTTGGATCAGGATTCTGTTTCAGATCAATTTAGTGTAGAATTTGAAGTTGAATCTCTTGATTCAGAAGATTACAGCCCCAGTGAAGAAGGACAAGAACTCTCCGATGAAGATGATGAGGTAGTTCTTCTTTTCCAATGATATCAGAAAATTGTTAAGTATTTTTCATTTACTTTGAGGTTGAGACAGTGGTATTCCAGTTTCACTTGAAATCCTTGTCTCTTACGTTGTTCACACTGGCATGTTGGTTTGTTGACTTGAGCATTTCCTGGGCTATGGTCTGACTCATATCCTTATGCTACTGCTCATGCCCAGAAGTCCACAGGCCTTAACGAGCATTCTTACAAAAGCCCATGCCATAAGAGGTAAGATTGATCAGGAATTGGTTGCCTATTCTGATTTCCATAAGGGTGTCTCCTGCATTTTCTAAGATTCTTAAAGTTGGGGTTTCACATTGAGGTCTTTGATCCATTTAGAGTTGATTTTGGTGTATGGTGATAGGTAGGAGTCCTGTTTCATTATTCTGCACGTGGTCAGCTAGTTTTCCCAGCACCATTTACTGAATAGGTTCTCCACTCCTCAGTGGTGGTTGTTGGAGGCTCTGTCAAAGATGAGTTGGTTGAGAAATTGAGGTTTTGCTTCCGGAATCTCTATCCTGTTCCATTATTCTCTATGCCTGTTCTTGTACCAATACCAGGTGGTTTTGATTATTGCAGCCTTATGATAAAGTTTAAAATCTGGAAATGTGACACCTCCTGCTTCATTTCTTTTTTTTTTTTTTTGAGTTGAAGTCTCACTCTGTCGCCCAGACTGGAGTGCAGTGGCCGCTCCCGGCCACCGCAGCCTCGCCTGCTAGGCTCCGGTGATCCTTCCACCTCAGCCTTCCGAGTAGCCGGAATTACAGGCACGCACTACCACGCCCGGCTAATTTTTTGATTTATGGTAGAGATGAGGTCTCGCCTGCCCAGGTGAGTCTCAAACCTGCGGGCTCAGGCAATCCACTCACCTCAGCCTCCCAAAGGCGCGGGATTACAGGCTGAGCCACCGAGCCCGGCGCTTCATTTTTTTTTGCTAAGGATTGTTTTGGCTATTTGTGGTCGTTTATGTTTCCATATGAATTTCTGTATTGTTTCCAAGTCTGAGAAGAATGATATTGGTAATTCATGGGTATATTGCGTTAAATCTACAGATTGCCTTGGGTAGGATGGACATCTTAATGGTGTTGATTCTTCCAGTCCATGAACATGGAATAGTTTTCCATTTGTTTGTGTCATCTCTGAGCAGTGTTTTGTAGTTTTCGTTGTGAGGTCTTTCACCTCTCTGGTTAGGAAAATGCTGAGATATTGCATTATATTTGTGGCTATTGTGAATGGGTTTGTTCTTTTTATTTGGTTCTCTGTTTGTTGTTGGTGTATAACAATGCAACTGTCTTTTGCACATTTATTTTGTACACTGAGACTCTGCCAAAGTCCTTTATCAGTGCAAGCAGGTTTTTGACAGATTCTCTTGCATTTTCAAGGCATAGGACCATCTAATCAGCAAAGAGGGATAACTTGACTTCCTCTTTTTCTATCTGAATACCCCTGATTTCATTCTCTTCTCTGATTGCTCTAGATAGGACTTCCAACGCTATGTTGAATAGGAGGGGTGAGAGCGGGCAGCCTTGTCTTATTCTGGTTTTCAAGGGTATTGCTTCCAATTTCTGTCTGTTTAGCAGTATGTTGGCTGTGAGTTTATCGTAGATGGCTCTTCCTATTTTGAGGTGTGTTCCCTCTGCCAGGTGTTCGAAGGTTTTTATCAAGAAGAGATGCTGGATTTTATCGAAAGCCTTTTCCACATCACGTGGTTCTTGTTTTCACATCTGTTGATGTATTTAATTACACTGTGGTCTTGTGGATGTTGAATTCAGCCCTGCATCCCGGGGATGAAACCACTTGGTCATGGTGGATGATTTTTGAGATGTGTTGTTGGATCTGATTTGCCAGAATCTTGTTGAGACTTTTTGCATCTATGTTTGTCAGGGTTACTGGCCTGTAGTTTTCTTTCTTTGTTGGATCTTTAACTGGTTTGGTTATCAGTGTGATGTTAGCTGTGTAAAATGATTTGGGAAGAATTCCATCTTTCTCAATTGCCTGGAATACTTCCAATAGGATTGGTATCAGCTCCTCCTTGTATATTTTGTAGAATCCTGCTGGAAAGCCATCTGGTCGAGGGCTTTTTTTGGTAGGTAGTTTTCTTATGACAGCGTCAACTTCCTAGGTTGTTGGTCTGTTTAGGATCTCAGTTTCTTCCTGTTTCAAGCTTGGGAGGTTGTGTGGTGTCAGAAAGTCCTCCATTTTATTTAGGTTATTGAGTTTGTTTCCTTAGAGGTGTGCATAGTAATTTCTGATAACATAACATCAAGAAGGGTACCTGATATAATAATATAATAATAATAATAAAATAATAATATAGGTACATCACATCAATAAGGGTACCTGATCTCAAACCAGACCAAGTGGGGACCAAAGGGAGGCAGACTTTACCTGTATGATGATCACATGTATACTAGACCCTGAATTGCACCCCACATCTTTAAAGTAAAGTTTTAAAAAATTTTAAAAAAGAAATAATTCAGTTACCCTCTCTCAACATGAACTCGCTTTTTGTAAAAGGGAGATGTGCCGGCAGTTAAAATTCCGCAGTCCCCCCAGCTTTGTTTCCTGGAAGTGACTGCCTTCAGCGTCTCCAGCCGTTTCCCCGCAGCTGACACATCCGTGTCTGCCAAGTGAGGCCATCATGCTGAATGCTTTGTTTTATTCCTCGTCAGCCTCTGCCGACTCGTTGGTAGGGAGGGTCTCCCGCCCTTTCTTCCCTCCACACCCTCTCAGGGTTTCCCCTGTGCGGTGCTTGCCCACTGCTGAGACGGAAGAAGGTGATGAGGTGGTGCTAATGGGTTATTTCGTAGGTATATCGGGTTACTGTGTACCAGGCTGGGGAGAGCGATACCGACTCCTTTGAAGAAGATCCGGAAATTTCCTTAGCTGTAAGTATATCTACTTTGAGGTATGAAAAGATAATGCTGAGGTCAAGATTAGGAAAATGTGTCTGGTCTGCTTTTTGAAGTGAAGTGATTTTTATAAAGTTAAAATCCTTTTTGTAACATCTGAATGATTTGACGCACTTTATTTGTTGTGGTGAGAGCTGCTGCTAAAGTTTTTATTTTTATGTGCTGGAATTTGAACTTTTTAAGACTGAGTTATGAAAACTTTCAGGTATGTACAGAATAGTATGAGCTCTCCAGCATGCATGTCCCCTGGCCTTCAGCGTTCTGTCGAATGTCAGCATTTTATTACTGGTTTGTATTCTAGAATGTGGTAGGATTTTCCATGAAAGAAACTAAGACTTAAATGTTTACAGCTCATGCATGCTTCACTGAGTAGTACTGCTTTAATTTTTGTTCTTAATATTGCCTTTTATTTTGAATTGGAAGTAAATCCCACCTTTTTGTGAGTTGGAAGCAGTTTTTAATTATCCAGGTGTTAAAAGGCTGAAATTTTATGGTCTTTTTCAAAATTTTTGCTGTATTAGAAAACAAATATTATTTAAATTGAGACCCATTTGATGTCAAGTTGAGTATTTTAGACATAGATCTTGCTACTTACTGGGCTTTTTGAGGCACTTTCCCCTGTTTTGCAAGAACTTTGGTTTTATGAGGGTTGGAAACCCTTTGGACGCCCTGAGGGGCCAGCGTGGGAGCGGACTGTCCCTGTCTGTGCTGCTGTCTTCGCTCTCATCAGGCACCTCCCAGCAGCAGCAGGAGGGAGATCCGGGGCGACTGTCACTTGTCGGGTGTCCTCGGACAAGGCCCCTCAAGTCAAGGCAGGGCTGAGGCCCACGCAGTTGCTTGGGTGGGTGTCATGCGATGGCCTGGCAGTAAGACACTGGGAGGAGGAAGAAGCACTGAGCCCTAGAGCCGAGAGCGCAGCAGGGGACAGAGGATGATGGACTGGCCTCACAACGGACCGCATAGGGCCGGGCTTGCTGAGAAGAACGTAATAGCACTTCCCTTTGGATGCCGTTAGGGGCCGGGCAGCTGAGCGCAGATCAGCACACTCTAGGGTGGTCCTGGCCCTAGTGGCCTGGGAGGCCTTTCCCTGGGAGGCAGGCCTCCTCTAGTGGGTTGGTGCGCTCGAGGCAGGGGTTCAGGACTGTGCCTTGCGGGGTGGGTGTGTCACAGTGGACGATCGCTTGGCATTTACCCCCGCGGTGAACCGCCTGTAGTCAAGTCCTGATATGGACGACCTCGTGGGTCCGTAGTGAGAGCCACAGTGAGCGCATGTTTAGTTTGGGATGTTTTCAGGATGGCATGGGCGAAAAACATGTAGTTACCATCTGAGACTTGAGAGACTGCTAGATGTTGACTTTTAACAATCTTGGTTTTATTGTCTCTATATGAAGTGTGCACACACTGTGGCGTTTTGACAAACGTAGGAGTAGTGAGCTGATGGCTGTAGTCAAGCAATTATCACCCCTATATCTCAGAGTTTCTTTTGTGTGTGGGGGGGGAAATCACCTATGACCTACTCTTACACGTGTCCAGGCTCCAGCATGCTGGCATTAGGCCACGTCATCGTGCTGGCCACGTCGACAGCCCCACATCCAGCATGCATGTCGTGAGCTGTGCTGTGTGGGACTTCTCACCGTGGCCGTGCTGTGGTGTCCAGCATTGCCGTGGCCAGCTGGTGGCAGAGCGGAGACTAACCGTGTCCCTTCTCGTTGAAGGACTACTGGAAGTGCACCGCGTGCAGCGAGCTGAACCCTCCCCTGCCATCGCACTGCAACAGATGCTGGGCCCTGCGTGAGAACTGGCTTCCTGAGGGCAAAGGGAAGGACAGTGGGGACGCCACGGAGAAGGCCACCCTGGAGCAGCCGGCGGCGGCCGAGGAGGGCTTCGACGTTCCCGACTGCAGGAAGACTGCCGCGGGCGAAACTGAGGAGCCGAGGCCCGAGGAGAGTGACGAGAAGGCCACGCCAGCCTCCCAGTCACAGGAGAGCGAGGACTACTCCCAGCCGTCCACGTCAAGCAGCGTCGTCTGCAGCAGCCAGGAGGACTTCCGGGAGCTCGACAGGGAGGAGACGCAGGACAGGGAGGATGGCGCGGAGGCCAGCTTTCCCCTCAACGCCATCGAGCCATGCGTGATCTGCCAGGGCCGGCCCAAGAACGGGTGCATTGTGCATGGCAAAACCGGGCACCTCATGGCCTGCTTCCCGTGTGCCAGGAAACTGAAGAAGAGGAACAAGCCCTGCCCTGTGTGCAGGCAGCCCATCCAGATGATTGTGCTGACCTACTTCCCCTAGCGACCCCGCGGCCACGCTGCTCCCTGGAGGACCCCGGGCTCCCGGCAGCGTGGGGCCTGTTTCTGTTCACGCCTGCAGCAAGACATGTCTCATTCCGGAAAGAGCGCTCCTGTTTAGAGAAGAACTAACGTTCTTGGAAGAAGAGCTGCCTTGGGAGAGGAATCGTGGTTTACTTCCATTTAGGAGAGTACCGCTCTGCTTATGTTTATTTTGGGTTTTATGTCATTGGCAATGGATCTGTAGCTTCCATTTTCAATAATGTCTGCGCACTCTTCCAGGAGAGGCACCCAGTTGTGTGTGTGTGTGTGTGTGTGTGTAGGACATTTAAGTGTAACTTATTTAGTGCCTTCCACGTGAGGTGAAAATGTGTGAAAGATTTAATATTTAAGCTCTAAGATATGTTTAAACCTTTCCATGCAGCATTTCTCTTTCTGATCTTCTTAAAAATACTCAGGCCAGGCATGGTGGCTCACGCCTGTAATCCCAGCACTTTGTGAGAATCTCTTGAGGCCAGGAGACAGGGCCTGGACAAATATAGCGAGATCTCATCTCTACAAAAATGTTTTAAAAATCATACTGGCATGCTAGTGCCTGTAGTCCCAGCTACTCAGGAGGCTGAGGCAGGAGGCTGGGCTCAAGCCCAGGAGTTAGAGGCTGCAGTGAGCTATGATGGTATTACTGCACTTCAGCCTGGGTGACAAAGTAAGAACCCAACTCAGAAAAAAAACCTGTTTCTAGGTAGAGTTGGCAGTTATATTTGGTGCTATGTAATTGAAAGTGTGTTTTTACTGCCCGGCCTCTTTGGGTACACCATAGTAAGGGTAGGTAGAAACGGTGTTGTCAGTGGACACAGCCACCATGTACTTGTGAGACAGCACTCCCTAGTAAATGAGGCATTGTCTTGGGAGTGTAACTTAGCATCCCAGGCCCTTTTCCACAGTAAATTCCCTTTCTAGATTTTGTGAACCTGATTTCTCCCCTAAGCCAAGAACAGCTCTGAGACACTGTGAAGCCCCTCTTTGACCTGGGTTTTGGTTCCTGATGGTCTCCTGGGTATCAGACCTTGACTTAAGGCTAGTGTTAGAAGTCAGTGAATTCAGAAAGGTTAATTCAGCAATTTGATAAACAGAACTGTTCAACTTGAGACTCGCTGGAAGGGTTGTAAGTTCTAAGTTATCTAGATTCAAAAATGACAGGGTCAGAACATGGGGTCCTTTGAGACACCTCATGACTTCTCAAGCCCAGTGTGGGCGGTGGCACCTAGGAGCCTGGTGTGTGCTCTGAGCTGGCACCTACCTTGGCCGTCACAAGGTGTGCAGACTGTCAGCCTGAATGCTGCGACTCATCACAAGATGCTCAGTCCTTGGGGCCAGGTGGTCCAACACACTGGGATGCGGCGGGCATGGAGCCACAGCAAGAGTCATTCAGCTGGAAGAGCACACCTGCCACACACCTGTGAGTGCCTCAGGGTCAGACTGCAGAGTGTGGAGGTCCAGCAGAGATACCAGCCACCACGCGCAGGCTGGAGGAGCAAGGAGAGCTGCAGAAAGCCAGACGGCACTGAGGGAGCAAAGCCCACCCTGCTGCCCCTCGTGCGGGCTGGGGGAGAGCAGTGGTGGAAGGTGGCCCTGCATCGTGACAGGAAGGTGTGCAAGCCGTCTCCACCGCCTCGGCTCGCCACCCCTGTGCCCCTGTACCCCTGTGTTGATGTATGAAGATCTCCTTTGGAGACTTGGAGCCCTGAATCATTGATTTATTTTCACGTGCGTCACTCAACAACAGGCGGCTGCAAGCGCACCTTCCTGCACTGCTGTTTGTAGAACCTCGGAGACTCCACGCGAAGCTGGTTCTGCCGTACCTCTGTAGGCTGGTGTGCTAGTGTGAGTCTGGAAACTGCTTGCAGGGGCTGGGGTGGACTTGGCCCTGACGCGGCCACCCCGCTCGCTTGCTGGAACAAAGCAGCAGCTACGTGGTGGCCAAGATAGCCCAGAAACTTGTGGCTCATGTTGTGCCAAGTGAAGCAGGCCCTTGCTTCATGTTCTGGAAGGGGCCTCCGGGCACTAACAGTTTGCACGACAGCCTCAGATGCTTTTAGTTTCAGTGTTTCCTGGCATCTTGGAGCATCTGAGAACATCACGGCCTCATCCCTGAAGCCCCTTCCGCTGGCCACTTTGACCGACTGCTGGGACTGCTCCCAGCGGCAGCAGCAATGTCGGGCAAGCACTGAGCCCTCTCCCCCTAAAGCATGGTCTTCAGTCTTCTATCCTAGCATTGGCCTAGGAATCCCAGTGCCTTTTACAAGTTGTGTGGTTTTTTTGGAAAAGCTACTGCTGGATGTAGCAACAAAGTCTTCATGAATAAAGAGAGGAAAAAAAAAGCTCCTGTGATTGGAAAACAAGTTACGGGCAGCACATCTGTCCGTCTGCACACGAAAGCCCTCTGACGGAAGAAAGTTGCTGCTCACGAGGCCCAAGCCCTGAGGTGCTGTTGCATGCCTGGGTGGCTGCTGTGGTTGACAGTCACAAGTGGAACATCGTCCTCTCCACTTGGTGGTTAACATTTGAGCTGACGGATATGCTGATGACCTTGACTTGATCCTTACACAACAGACACGTTGTACCTCATAAATGAATACGATCGTATGGCAATTAAAATGATGTTTCTAATGTAAAAAATAAAGTATTTCCCAGGTTACGTCAGTTGCCTTCTTGATTTATTGAACGTGAGTCTTCAGCAGAGCAGTGAAGGCAGGGCTGCCCGACCTACAGCCCGGGTGAGTGGGAGGATGGTGAAGGCGGCTGCGCCGTGGGCCAAGGGCCAGGTGTGCGCGGCGGCTCAGTGTGTCTGCACCAGCTGCTGACGTTGCCTCGTTGGCTCAGAACTGACAGCCCTGTCTTGCCCAGCGGACGAGCAGGAAGCAGTGCCAGAGGGACAGGCCTGGCTCCAGCGTCCTCATACACAGCAAAGCAGCGTGTTAAGAGCACGTCCACGAGAAGCAACAGATCCCGGCTTCCTGTGGAGGGCGGCAGGGACAGCCAAGGCAGTGTCCGCCATGTACACGACACGCCTGCCTGCAAGATGGGTCAGGCGCTCCTGGATGGTGAGTGTGTTGTTGACTGCCCAGCTTTTCTGGCTCAGTACCCATGTTGATCACAAATTAGTTTTTGAGTGATTAAGAATTGCTTCAAGCCCAGGCTTGGTGGCTCAGCTTGTAATCCTGCGCTTTGGGAGGCCGAGGTGGGTGAATTGCCTGAGCCCGCAGGTTCAAGACCTACCTGGGCAACTTAGCAAGACCTCATCTCTACAATAAATCAAAAAAAAAAATTAGCCAGGCATGCTAGCGCGTACCTGTAGTTCCAGCTACTTGGAAGGCTGAGGTGGAAGGATCCCTGGAGCCCAGCAGGTCAAGGCTGCGGTAGCTGGGAGCAGCCACTGCACTCCAGTTTGGGCAACAGAGTGAGACTCCAACTCAAAAAATTGTTTCAAAAGTGTTGGCACTGTGGTTCAATACCTGTAATCCCAGCACTTTGGGAGACTGAGGCGGGAGGACTGCCTGAGCCCACAAGTTCATAGACCAGCCCAGGCAACATAGCAAGAACTCATCTCTACGGAACATTTTTTAAAAAGTAGGTGTGGTGGGACACGCCTGTAGTCCCAGCTACTTGGGAGGCTGAGGTGGAAGGATCGCCTGAGCCCAGCAGGCCGAGGCTGCAGTGAGCCCTGAGTGTGCCACTGCATGCCACTAGCATGCCATCCTGGTGACATAGTGGGAGCAGACTCAAAAACTTGCTTTGAGAATGTGATTATTTGGTCTTAGGAGGGCAGCGAGAAATGGCAGGAAGTGGCGCAGATGGGCGCCCCGCTTCAGCAGTGCGTCAGCCACAAAAGCGCAGACAAAAGTGGGCCGGTAGCTGGTGAGGGCATCAGCCACATGCTTGTAGCCAAAGCTGGGCAGGTCGCTGATGGTGGGCCAGCCACGAGCATGTAGACAAAGGTGGGCCGGTAGCTGGTGGTGATTCAGTCTCAAGCACGTAGACCAAGGTGGGCCAGTGGCTAGTGAGGGCGGGTCAGCCATGAGCAGGTAGATAAGGTAGGCTGGCAGCTGGGGGTGGGGTCAGCCACAAGCACGCAGTCAAAGGTGTGCCAGTAACTGGTGGCTGTGTAGGTCATGAGCACCTAGACAAAGGAGGTCCAGTAGGTTGTGGGGTGGGCAGTCAGGAGCACGTAGAGAAAGGTGGGCCAATCGCTGGTGGGGGGTGGTCAGTCATGTGCTTGTAGCCAAAGGTGGGCAGGTAGCCGGTGATGGGTGAGCCACAGGCGTGTAGACAAAGGTGGGTCGGTAACTGGTCAGGGTTCAGCCATGAGCGCGTAGACAATAGCGGGGGCCGGTCGCTGGTAGGGGAATCGGCCATATGCTGGAACCCAAGATGGGCATGTAGGTGGAGGTGGGTGAGCCACAAACGCGTAGACAAAGGTGGGCCCATAGTTGGTGGGGGTCGGTAACTGGCACATAGACAAAGGTGGGCTGGTAACTGGTGGGTCAGTAATGAGTGCATCAACAAATCTGGGCTGGTAGCTGGTGGGGAGGCCAGCCACATGCTCGCAGAGAAAGGTGGACCCATAGCTGGTTGGGGGTGTCAGCCACGAGCCTGCAGAGAAAGGTGGCAGACAGCCATGAGCAGAGGCAGGCATATCGCTGGTGAGGGGTAGCCTTGGTCGTTGATCAGGCAGACGAGAAGGGCAGGTCCGGTAGCCGAAAGACAGATTCTTGGGAGATGTTAAGCCCAATGTCCTGTGACTCGCCTAGGGCTCCGGGAAAGGGTTATTGTCGTGTCTGAGCTCCAGAGGCCATGGGGACTCCATTTTGGGCCCTGACCTTTCATTCCCTCTTCTGGTTGCTTTGAAATGTTCTTATTTAATCTGGGGAACAAGGACAGCGGTCTGTCTTCTGTGTCTGCTTCCTGCTGAGTCAGGGCACAGAGCTGCCCCGAGTAGGAGGACTTGAGGGGACCAGAGCCAGTGTGGCTGTGAGAGAGCATCTTTGGTGTCTGCACGTGGGAGCTCGCATTGTTAGAATTAATAATGGTGAGACGTGTCAACAGTTACCCCCGTGGGCTTGGCACCCACCACAGAAATCCAGTGGTCTTCCCCGTGGTACTTGCGGGCTCTTGAGTTTAGGTGTGGCTGTCTTCACGGCTTGTCTACAGGTGTCTTCGGGTTTTGTGGGAATTCATAGAAACTGCCATGTTGGAAAGCAGAGGGAACTAAGTTTCCACCAACCCTGTGTAGTCCTCATGCCTGGAAGGAGGAGGGTGTGGCGAAGACGGGCTGCTGCTTCCTGCCCCACCCCAGAGAGACTGATTGAGGAGCTGAGACGTGACATGTTGACAGGCTGTTAAGTGCACGTGGTCCATGTGCTTCTGTCTGGAGGAGAGCTGATGGTCCAGTGTAGACTTCATTTGAGAGAGTTAATAGAACAAACAGGACCATGGGCTTTGAGATCACAGCCCTGTCTGGAAGGGGAAGCGGATGAGCATGGCCGAGAGGGTTCAAGGGATGTCTGGCGTGCGCGGGCAGGTGATGTGGAGGGCTGGGAGGCGGCAGCCGTGGCGTGAGTGGTTGGTGCTTGCTGCGGCTACCGAGGCTGCCACTGGGGTGTTAAGTGGGGTCATGAGGGAGGAGGCCACAAGTGGAAAAAAAGGGCAGATTGGTTGGCTGGGTCCAAGCTGTCAGAGGGAAAGCAGGAAGGAGGTAAACAGTTACAGAAGGGGTAAGAAGGAGCATGCCACGGGGCGAACAAGGGTCCATGCAGCACCAGCGCCATCACCATGTTGAGAAAAGCTTGTACGGAAGGAAGCTTGGACCCTTGGCCCTTGTGACTGCAACAGAGGTCAAGTGGAGGGACAGTGTTGAAGGTGGGAGCCCACCTTGGGCCCCACCTCTGGTCACCTAGTCGGTACTGAGCGAAAAAGCGAGCTGCTTAGGGCAGATGTCCTGCAGTGCGTGGGTGCCCCAAGAGGATGCTGGAGCGAAAAAGGGATCTGTCCTGAGAACGGTCTCGAGCAGCTAGAGAGAGAGATACCCATCCACGTTCACCACCACCATCCCAAGAGAACCAGTGGAATCGACTGGTTTGTGGATACCGGGTGCACCTGTGGGTCCACCATCACTTGTGACGAATTGCAAGGGGCTGTTCCCAGCCTGTCGTTTGCAGCAGAAATGGCTTCACAGAACAGGGGTACCTGGCACTCCGCGAGCTGAAGTACCTTGGCCACCCAAGTGGTTGTTCTTATCACCAACAAGGCTGCGTTTTTGCTCTTTTTGTTTGTTTTTTGTTTTTGAGTTGGAGTCTCACTCTGTCGCCCAGGCTGGAGAGCAGGGCACTCTCAAGGCCACCACAGCCTTGCCCTGCTGGGCTCCGGCGATCCTTCCGCCTCAGCGTTCTAAGTAGCCGGAACTACAGGTGCACACTACCACCTAATTTGGATTTATTGTAGAGATGAGGTCTTGCCAAGTTTCCCGGGCGGGCCTCGAACCTGCGGGCTTAGGCAGTCCACTCGCCTCGGCCTCCCAAAGTGCTGGGATGTCAGGCTGAGCCACCGAGCCCAGCCTTTTTTCTTTTAAATCATGAGATATCACAAGAAACAGGTTTTGGCTTCTATTTAAAACAGTACTTGCCGTCATAACCGAAAGAACAAGCATGTCCGTCTGTCTAAGGCCTCCCCGATCCCTGCGCAAGGCTGGGAGGATTTAGAGACAAGGGACAGGCCTGGGGAAACTCCCCTGGGGCTGGAGGGAAAGTACAAAACACACACTTTGTAAAGATTGGTGGGACTACCAGTTCCGGCCCTGGTCACTCTCAGACTGGAGCCCGCCACCCAGGGACAAAGGTTTCCCAAGCCCACCCGCCAGCGCCTCCTCCCCCCCGCCTTCTGTCCTTCTCAGACGTTCTCCAGGACTCACCCTCCTCACTGACCCTGTTGCTCACTCTGTTGGGGGCAGCGAGCAGGCAGCTCGACCAGGAGCAACACACGAGTGCCCACTCGGCCCTGTCATTCCCTTCCCCACCCCCGCCACCTGAGCGTCC
>NW_007074465.1:189535-192823 GCF_000164805.1 Carlito syrichta
TTGGGGATCTCGCCTCAGCTACAGCCCCCATCCTCGCCCATCCCCACGTGGCCCGCGGCGTCTTGCAGCTTCTGCAGAGCTGCATTTCCCCACCAGGCCCCTCAGGAAACACCTCCGAGTCCTCAGCCTCCGACTTCCCCGCTTCTCCCTCCAGGTTCCTGCCCCCTACATCTCCTGCAGGATGGGGGCCACCCTCCCGCCTGGCCCGCCCACCCTTCCACCTTCACACCCCGCCAGCAGCCCGAGGGGCCTCCCCGGGTCCCCACTAGTGCCTATGATCCCTGCACCCCTGACCCGGCCACTGCGCCCTCTGCTGGACTCCCAGGCCCTGGGCACTGCAGGGTGTCCCCTAGTGTTCCAGGACCAGGAGCAACACACATGGCATGCCCTCAGCGAGTCCCCTGCCCTGTGACACCCTCTGTGCTCGTGCCCTGCCTGTGTCCCCACTGTGTCTAGGCCACCCTGGGGCGCAGAGGCCACTTCCTGGGACATGCCGGGTGGGCCCTTTGCAGCAGGTGCTGACGAAACTCCCCAGGGGTCTCGCCCTGCAGTGACGTCCCTGCACCCCCACTGCCCCAGGGGAGCACGTCCTGACACGTGCGTGTGTCCACACAAACACAGCCAGAGAGCAGCAGGTGGGCCAGGCCGCTCATAGACCCCCGGCCTCCTCACCTTGGTTCCCCTGGCCCCTGTGGCCCCTTGCCTGTGGGTGTGCTGAGTGTCAGGCCAGGACCCGCCTGCCGGGGAATGGGGGCCTTGGCTGCCCAAGGCAGGGCCTGGGGGGTGTGGGGCTTGCCTGAGAACAGACGGCCAGGTCCCGTGGGCGCCAGGCCAGGCGGAGGGACGCACATTGGAGCGGCATGTGGGGGTATTGGAGGCACCCTGTGGCAGTGCTATGAAAGACCCAGTGCCCAGCAGAGCAGCCCCAGAGACAAATGGGGGTGCCCAGGGGCCCCTCCCCAACAGTGGCAGGGCAGCGGAGACCCCCACCCGCAGACTCGGCCCATCGCAGGTTCTGGGCTTCAAGGGAAGGCGTTTCCTGAACTGTGGGGCCTTTGGGGTCTAGCTGAAGGCCCCCGCAGGGCTGGCTCCAGGCCGTGGTGTCAAGGGACCACCCACATGTCCCCATCTCTCAGGCAGGCATCCTGACGCGGGACGGCAGCCAGTGGCCCGCTGAGTGGGCAGGCTAGAGAAGCGGACCCGTGGGTAACTGTGTCCAGAGCTGGCTTCAGCCCACCCCGAGGGAGGGCACGCTCCTGGCCCAAGACTCCGAGCCTCAGTCCCTCCAGAGGCAAGGACCACCGCCCCTGGACCCCTCGAGGCCCCACCCAGGGCAGCGCCACTCTGGTGACCGGCCGGCTCCCCCCTGGAAGTGTCGTGTGCTCGGGAGACCCTGGGCCGTGCTCACTGTGTTTCCCTCGCCTCCCACCGGGGCCAGAGAGCAGGGAAGCTGCTAGGCTCTGGTGCCTCTGCCCCTCCCCCTGAGAGGCCAGAGCCCCGTGTCCAGCCTCCCCCTGCTGCAGTCAGGCAGGACAGAGGCTCCCATGCCCTCCGGTCCCAGGAGGGCCTTCCCGTGGGGGCTTGGAGGGGCACGTGGCTGGAGACCTGGGGTCCACGGGGTGTGCTGGGCCAGGCAGGGCTGGGTTCTGCCTGGAACCCCAAGGGCACTCCGGGGCAGAGGGCAGCACCAGCCCCAGGCCAGGGGAGGCCACGGGCCTCGTGCTGTGAGCTCGGGTGAGTCAGGAGGGACCCGGAAGCATGCCCCAGGGGATGGAGCGCCATGGGGACCCTCGACCTGGGACCCTCCTGCCACCCCAGCCGGACCGGAGCCCACTGCCCACCACCCTCCACCTGGGCCTGTCCCTCAACCGGCCCTGCCTGGTCTGGAGCATGCGGGGGCTGGGGCTCCTGTGGTCAGTGCTGGGCACTGGTCACTGCCCGTGAGACTGATGGGCTGACCTTGTCCCCCGCAGCATGCTGTGGCCACAGCACCTTGGAGAGGGCCTGGCACCAGCCACCATACCAGCACGTGGTCAGTAGTAGGCTGGCAGGATGGGGGGCCCAGAAGGCCATGCCCTGGCCATCCCACTGACCCAGGCTGGCCAGCTCTGAATTGGATCGCCAGGGCACCCGGACCTGGTGCCATCAGTCTGACCTGGAGGTCTCCTTCTTCGTGACCCTGGGACAGGGCAGCCGGGTCGTGCAGAGGTCTTCCAAATGGTTCCCGGGGGCATGGCCCACAGGAGTGCAGAGAAAGGACGGGCCTCCATAGCCCACTCACACCTGAGACCCTCTCTGGCCTCCCAGCACAGCTGCCCCCGCAGGTGACACACGTGCCTCCTGAACAGGCCACCCCGGCACCATGATGAAGGGGTCGCAGGCGACCAGGAGTGGACAGCCTTGTGGTGGGGACAGGCCCGTGGCGAGGGGCTGATGCTGGTCTCGGGGCCCAGAGAAAGATGGCAGCAATCCCACCCTCACCCCCGCTGCCTGAGGTCGAGGAGGGGCTGGGGGCCGTGGGCCTTCCCAACACCCAGGAAGAGGCGGCTGGTGGCTCCTGGATGGGCCGCCCTGCCGTGCCTGCCCTCGTGACCGGGAGCGCCCAGCCCAAGCACACAGAGCTGGGGGTCCTCCCGGCACCCCAGTGGACCCAGAAGCCCAGCCACGACAGACCCGGGTGCCAGCCAGGGCCCCCCTCTGCCTTGCACCAGGTGGAAGGAGGCATGCGGCGCGACACACCTGGGCTCGCAGGGACTGTTGAGCAGATGAGTGAGTGCAGGAATCAGTGGCCGCCCCGTCTCCAGCTGGGGGCCTTCCCAGGAGGGGCTCATGCTTGCTGCCAAGGGGTGAGGGCTGGGGCCCTAGGGGGACGGGGCACAGGCTGAGGGACAGGGAGGGTCGCCAGGCTCGGGCTGGGGCACATGGGGGGTCCAGGGACACCAACTGGGCCACCTGGGGGGACAGGGCATGGACTGAGGGACATTGGGGGTCCCGGAGCATGGGCTGGGTGACATGGGAGCACAGGGTGGGGAACATAGAAGGATATGCGGGTGCCGCCTGAGGGACACGAGGGCACTGACCCGGGTTGGGGGACATGGGAGCCACGGGGCGTGAGTTGCAGGACAAGAGGGGACACGGGCGAACATGTGGTGTCTGCAGGGGAACACGGGGTGCAGGAGCATGGGCTCAGGGACATGTCAGCTGGAGGACGTGGGAGTGCAGGGTGGGGACACGGGCTAGGTGGCATACGGCGCAGCTAGGAGACACAAAGGAGACGGGCTGAGGGGC
>NW_007074465.1:192991-199314 GCF_000164805.1 Carlito syrichta
GGCCCACAGATTCCCCCGAGGCCACGCCCACCCGTCCTAGGCCACGCCCACATCCACGTAGGCCACGCCCCCAACGCCACGCCCCCAGCTCCCCGAGGCAACGCCCACCCGTCCTGGGCCACACCCGCAGCCCCTTGTCCAGCCACGCCCACAAATCAACAGGCCGCGGCCACCGCCTAGCCCACGCCCGCCGGTCCCCGAAGCCACGCCCCTTGGGCAGGCCACCTCAGGGCCGCCCTCATCCCTTGCAAGGCCAGGACCAAGTGGAAGTTCAGCCTCAGGTGGCTCTCGAGCCCACCCGCTCCTCCTGCGTGGACCTTCCCCCCACCTGCATTCCCAGCTTTCAGAAAACCCAGACCTCCACCCAAATCCAGGCCGAGGGGCTCCAAGGGGAAAGCCCTTGGGGTCCAGGAGGTCCCCTACTCACTCCCCACTGCCCCTCGGCCTGGCTCCCCCACCAGCTGGGGCTGCAGGGAGACAGGCAGGGCATTGTGTTCCAAAGTGGAGCAGCGCGGCTCCCGGAGGCCACCAGGACACAGCAGGCGCCCAGCCTGCTCAGGAGACTGAGGCTCATGTCGGCCTGGGAGGGACCACGGGGACCCCCACCCATCAGCCTCATCCCGCCCCTCCCTGGCCCCAGCACCCGCGCCTGAGTAGGACCATTTCCTCCCAGCTCTGCGCTAGCTCGGCCAGGCTCCCACTGAGCTTGGGCAGCTGCCCTCAGCCTGCAGCCTCTGGTCTCTGGCCAGGCCATGAGCCCCACCCCCAACAAGGCCCCAACCCCAAAGGGCTGCATCCTCAGTGCAAGGAGGAACTGAAAACATCCTTCCCACCCAGCCCTGCCCAGGGACCTGAGGGAGCCTGCAGGGCAAACCCTACCCACCCAGGCCCCAGGCTGCGGGTCTGTGGGGGTGCCTGAGGCGTCCTCGGGCGGACAGGGCAAAGACCACTTCTGAAGGGATGGGCCTGCCTTCGGGAGGGAAGGCAGAGGACCCCGCGGTTGATCTTTCTTTTTTTTTTCTTTTTTTTGAGTGGGAGTCTCGCTCTGTCGCCCAGACTGGAGTGCAGTGGCCGCTCCCAGCCACTGCAGCCTCGACCTGCTGGGCTCCGGCGATCCTTCCACCTCAGCCTTCCGAGTAGCTGGAACTACAGGCCCGCACTACCATGCCCGGCTAATTTTTGATTTATTACAGAGATAAGGTCTCGTCAAGTTGCCCAGGTGGGTCTCGAACCCGTGGGCTCAGGCAATCCGCTCACCTCGGTTGATCTTTCAAAGAAAACGAGCCACTGGTGGTAAGATACGTGTGGACACAGGCAGAACTAGGGACGGCGAAGACTTGGGCCATGGTCAGGGTTATCGGCGGTGTCAGACCCGAGCTTGGACTGGCTGCGGGGTTTCACGTGCACTTTAGGAGCCGTGGGCGAGGAAGAGAAACAACAAAAAATGGCCGAGTCATTGTACCAAAGGCGGACACTTCCAGAATGGAAACCGTGAGAATGGCAGTGAAAACTTCCACGATGATGGCATCCCACACACACTGGAGTCAGGCTAGGAGGCATGTCCAGAATATGGCACCGGGACCCAGGTCCACCAAATAACAGGGGCTCGGGGTGGGCAGAGACGGTTCAACAGCACTCCACCTGCGATCCCAGGGAAGGAGGCCGAGCGGGTGGGGACTGTACCCAAGGCATCACGCCGAGAGTCCATCACTGATTAACAATGCCCATGCACACGTCAAAGAAGTCCAGGTCAAAAAGCAGAGGTCGAAGACCATCTTAAAGGCTGGGGACACTGAGACATGTGCCTGGAGGGGCTAGCAGCCGCCGCCGGTGTATTGGAAGCAGAGCGAGGCCACAGCGGTGGCAGGACCAGATCAACAGCATCAAATGAGCTCACACAGCGGTCAGTGTGGTAGCAGACAGTGTGGTCGGCAGTCTCCAGCGCCCCGCGGCCCCACCTGTGGCACTGTGCTCTGGGCTCCCTCACGCGGCTCAGGATGGTGCGTGACCAACGGGATGCGGCGGCCACGGGGTATGCGGCATGAAGCCATCATGACTCTAGCAGTCTCCACGCTGGAGGAAGCCAGCCCCCACGTCGTGAGGACACTCAAGCAGCCCTGTGAAGAGTTCACATGGGAGGCACAGAGGCCTTGCTCAGGCTGCCATCGGTGTGGGGGTCCCAGGCCCGGTGAAGCCTTCTGATGAGGCAGCCTCGGTGACTCAGGACAGCTCCAGGAGTGTCCACCGCACCCGCCGGGGCCCTCTGGGTTCCTGCCCCGCAGAAACCGTGGGATAGTGGGCTTCTGCTGTGGTAAGCCACCGTATTTTGGAGTCATTGTAAAGCAGCAGTCAGTCACCACGGAATCCATGCATGTGTGACCACACTGGCTGCAATGTTCAGCGCATTGCTTAGCCTAGAAATTGGTCGTCCGAAATCTATGCAGAAAGACATCTAAAGCATGAGAAAAGAGCATGGCAAGAGAAAGAGATACGCCTCGCAAATGCTCACTGAAATGAAGTCAGCAACTGGGAGGGGGCTACGACCCCCAATCACCCCTCCCCACTCCTTCCTCGCTTGCTTAAGTGACGTCTTCTTTTTTATTTTTTTGAGTTGGAGTCTCACTCTGTCGCCCAGACTGGAGGGTAGTGGCACACTCCCGGCCACTGCAGCCTTGCTCTGCTGGGCTCTGGTGATCCTTCTGCCTCAGCCTTCCAAGTAGCTGGAACAACAGGCAAGCGCTACTACACCCGGCTAGTTTTTTATTTATTGTAGAGACAAGGTCTGGCTAAGTTGCCCGGGTGGGTCTCGAACACGCGGGCTCAGGCCATCCACTCGCCTCAGCCTCCCAAAGTGCTGGGATGATGGACTGAACTACCAAGCCCGGCCACGACATCTTCTTTTTACTGCTGACGTCTGCTTTCTCGAGGAGCGCATCTCAAGGCCACATCTCCAGGCTGCGTGACCACCAGCACCAGCCTGTTTCCCCAAGGCCACACTCAGAACTACGTGGGCACCAACGCCTGCTTCCTCAGGACGACGTGTGCTGCGTGACCACCAGCCCCAGCTAGGGCGTGTAAAAGGGACACGCCAAAAGAACAAGCGGCTGGTTCTTCTTTAGGGCCGGACATTGGTTCCTTTCCCTCTAATGAATTAAACTTTCTTTTCTCTGCCTTTTCTCAGCTTGTTCTTTTTCTCCACGCTTGCCTTGCAATAGCAAAGTCTGAAAATTCTAGAACAAAAATCACAGAATTACAAGCAGAAATGGATGCACCCTTGGAGACAAACGGCCTCCACATGGGAAGCTGATCCACCCTGTGGGCTTGTGATGAAGCCAGGCCGAAGGCACCCCAGTTCCCACTTGATCTACTGTTCCCATGTAGGATGGGACACCTGCTTTTGGCTCAGGCGATCCTGATGCTGTTGCGATTTTGGAGCTATTGCAACACTGGAGATGGAGCACACACGTGCCTTCCCAGGTGACACGCCCTGGGCTGTGGAGATGGCTGCAAGACGTCAGTTCCCCCCATATAACCAGGAAACTTGATGCCGATCTGAAGCAGACCCATCAGGGCCTTCTGCAGAAGCTGACAAGATGATCCTAAAACTTACATGAAAATCCAAAGACACAGAATAGCCAAATTCAATTCTGAAGAAACAAAAAAGTTGGAGAGGCCACAGTTTCGTATTTCAACTCTTACTTCAAAACCACAGTAATTAAGACCCGGTGGTGTTGACGCGAGACCGGTCCACAGCTCCCCGGAGCCACCTGGGTCGTCCAGAGTTCGGACAAAGATGCCAGAGCACTTCGGTGGGAGGAGGGACGGTATCCCGAAAACAGAGCCAGAGCAACTGGACGCCACAAGAAAGAGAACGGCCCAGGCCCTCACACCATCGGGGTTGAAGAAATCGTGGTGAATCTCTATGTAACGCTCTCTTCAGGAAGCAGGAATTGCAGCTCGGGACCTCCACACAGACAAGGTGGACTTCAGTGTGTCCAAGAAGCAAAGAGCAGATGGGAGTTTTATCTGAAGAGTCCTGCTTTGGTCGTGTTGGAAGGACGCCCTCGGGCACTCGTGACCTCCTGGGGGCCTGGCCCGCTCTGCCTGGTGAGGCTGCTGGTGAGCCTCGCCGTGGGGTCTTGCACCGAGTGGGCAGCTGCTCAGCGAAACTGGTCTTGGGACTACAGCAGGGCCATCCAGGAGTTGGGCTTGTGGAGATTTAATCTTTGGAGCAGGTGCCATGTGCCCCGTCTACCCGGCCCCTGGACTGGTTGTGTTTGGCAAGAATGAGTCCATCTTCTGTTTGCACATCACACAGAGGATTCAGATGTGTCACGGGCCAACATGTGACAGTCGAAACCACGAGGCTTCTGGAAGGAGACAGAGCACCTTGGGACTTGGGGGAGCGACATTATTTTAGACGGGATGCCAACAGCACTCGCCCCAGGAGGGAACATGGACACGCTGGACTTCCTAGAACCCTGGGGCTCTTGGGAGGCATCACGCAGGAGATGACAGGCAGATCACAGGCTGGGAGAGAACATTCCTGGGATGCAAGTCTAACAAATAAATGTATTAAAAGCGGCTACAGATAAACTACCTGCAGACGGACTACCAGACTTGAAAATGGGAAAAAGACTGACCAGGGCACCTCACAGAGAAGGCCATCCGAGTGGGTGACGTACACATACAAGCATCCTCAGGGAGACTGGAGCTGGACAGCACTGCACGCCCACCAGTGTGGCCGCAGCACGCAGTCTGACGCCTCCGAGACCCTCACACATCACCTCCACTGTGGAAACCGTGTGGCAGTTTCTACCAAAGCCAGATCAGCCTTGCCCAAGACCTCGTGATGCCATGCTTGGGCACACCGCCAGTGAGTCGAGAGCGTGTCCACCCAGACTCGCACAGGAACGAGCACCTTCGCGTGTGGCAGTGCTAGGCGGAGTGAGGCGGCCTTCCCAGGACAGCCATGAGGCCAGCTCTGGCAGGCACTATGGGTGCCGTTCTTAGTGACCGAGGACACACGCCTGCCCCACGCCATGGCCGCCGCGTCTCAGAAAGGCCAGACACGGAAAACACGGCCTACGTGGCCCACTTGGAGGAAATGCCAGAACAGTGGGGGGTGACCTATGGTGACTTAAGTCGTGAGGGTGCCCCGGGGAGGAGTTTGACTAGGCAGGGCACGGAGACAGCGTCTGGGGTGAGAAGTGTCAGCGCTGATGAGTGGGTGCTCATGCAGGTACAGCACACACAGAAGCCTATCACGCCGTGTGCACTTGAGTCTGGCCCTGCTGGGTGTGAGTCGAGCCCTCACAACACTACAGAAACCGGTGCCGCTGGCCAGACGCTGAATAACCCAGATGCCCAGGGAGGAACCTGATGAACGGCGAGCCGGACTTGACCCTGAAGGGCCTCACACACGGCTGAGGGAAGCTGGAGGCGCAAGTGAGGAGGAGGAGGGGTCATGGTCGCGGATGGAGCCTCCGTGCAAGAAAGATGGCAACTCTGCCCAAGACCCCAGGCAGTCCGGCCACAAGCCTGGCATGTGCTTTCCCTGATGAGCTGATTCTGAAGTGGATCCAGCCACGCCAGGGCCAGAGTGCACGTCCTGTCGCGCTGGCTGGACTTGGTGAGTGACCCGTGGTTGCGACAGGCTCTGGGCTGGGGAGAAGGGGTCATGTGGGCCCTGGAGCCCGCCCTGGAGCCTGAGAGCGAGGTTGGCAGACCTGCCATGCCCCCACGAGCAGATGCTGTGGGCATGGGCTGGCGTGTGCATGCAGAACCAGGCTCATACAGACTGGCACCTGGAGCCCAGACCCTCGGACCCCCGTGCTGGCTCTGGAATCTGCCAGCGGGTGCTGAGATGTCGCAGCTCTGGGGAGGCGAGACCTGTGTGAGGGGAAGGCTGGACGCCAGCTGACCCGTGGCCCAGGGGACGCAGGAGGCAGGAAACCGCCCCACGCTTGCCCCCACGTGGGCTGCCCAGGGGTCTGAGGGTTTCTGGGCAGTGAGAGCTGGCACGGCTGGCATGTTGGGTGCGGGTTGGCAGAGCTTGCCACTTCTGCATGGGCATTGGGATGGGGTGGGTTCTGCAGCTGCCCCCTCCCAAGACTGGAGGAGGAGACAGACGTTCCCCCAGGAGGGAGCACGGCTCCAGCATGATAGCCCTGGTGGGTGCACCTGTGGGACGGGCTTGTGGGCACCCGGCGGGGCCACATGGCTGGCCTTCCTGCCCCACCCCGGGACATGCGCCCTGCAGTCCTGCCCTGGATTCTCCTCAGGGCCTGAGCTCCCGGGGGGGGGGGGGCCAGGGGGGGGGG